>NC_088880.1:8586224-8861224 GCF_032884065.1 Artemia franciscana | reverse complement strand
AGAATAAATAGTACAGTGGTCCAACTTGTTTCATGGAGGACTCTTAATAGTCTTAATGAGTTTGAGGAGAAAAAATTGTCTCTCTGCTGAGGCACTGGAGTGGGGTAGGGAGATCAATACTGTAAAAACATAAGCAGTAAAGGGTACCGGCAGAAAAATTTCCAGTAGGTCGCCAGATGCCAAAGTAGCAGTGGTGGCTGGGTGACAGGAATTTTTTCTAGGAATAAATTTATTTTTAAATATTTTTAAGAAAAAACTCAAATTGAAAGGGCAATTAAATTGCATGTAAAACAAAATACAATAAAATTAGAAAAACAAGGATTCCTGGCAAAGGGATCAATTTCTTTAATCAATAACATATTTAAATATTATGCATTTTATCTTAAAAGAAAAAGAAATTCAAACCGAAATTACAGAAAGATTTATTACTTCCATAGGTGGTAACAGATGTAGACTTGATTTCATACAATTTCCTATACCTTAGAATATTTTACAGAAGGAGTAGATCTACTCAAAAATCATTCTGCCTGCATAGATACCATGTTTTGGTTTTATAACGGCCATGTAAAATGTACCTATTTCATAACAGAACAATTCTCCCCCTCAAACTTAAATCCATTATATATTCAGACATTAAAAAAAATAGAGCATGAGAAACAAAATTTGAACTAACTATCCAGCTGTCAAATTTTTCTCTTTCTTTTTATTATTCTGTTAAACTAAATAAAATGAACAGGTTCAAAAAAATTGTCATCACAGAAGAATTTGATCAAATAGTTTGTGATAAAAACTGAAAGACTACTCAGTGTTTATAAAGAGTAACGCAATATTGAAGTAGTTTGTTCAAAGTAAAGCATTAAAACTAAAATTAAGAAAATCAAATAAAAATTTTAATTTAATATTTTTCATTTAATTTTGAATCCCAAAAACAAATATATTTGACACCTTTATACTTCATAACTGTAAAAATTTAAACCTTTTCCAAGCGACAACTAGATAAATACAATCACTCCTGGAAAATAATACATGATAATAAACCACAAAAAAAAAATATACGTTCAGGAGCAAAATGCAGAAATTTGCACCATTCTGTTCAGAGGAAATAGTTCTGATTGTAGTGGCTTCATATATCAGCTCATGGGTACTCTTGTAATGCAAGTAAAAGTTGACAGCATATTTTTACTGGAACTATCCCTTATTAAGTTGTTCTCTATTATTATACAAACTTTCTTGTGTACCAATAACTGCACTAATTACTAATAAACAAATAAATATTTAGAATCACCATAAAAAGCTGGTTCTTTGATTTAATGTTATAGTTAGGCTCTTATACTTTCGTTATTGACAACGATCGTTATTTATTTACCATTCTTTACTATGAATAATTTGATTTTTTTTGGTTGCTCCAACTAAATCATTTAGAAAACAATAGGGCGACATACATTTTTTTTCATGGTTTTCCCTTATTCTGCTCTTTTTCCTTTGGTTTGCTTATAAATACTTTATAGTCCCAAATTTCCAAAGGGAGGCCATGCCCCTTCCCCCTGCTGGTGCCCTTGTAAGCAGTTGCAGTGGAAATATTGTAAAATCGCCGATTAAATGGTAAAAGCATCATTTTTTTAGATAAAATCATCAAAAATCACCAAATGTGATGTTAAATCCCAAATTTTAGCAACCTTACATGTAAAATCTTTAAGTTAGGCTATGTATTTTAACACCACAGTGGTTTGGAGGTAAACTAAAGTGCCTTTAGGAACAATTATCTACAATTTTTTGGCATAATATGAAGTAAGAAATATTTTCATAACATTATTCCTTCCCAACTGACCTAATTGTAACCAGCAATTAAGTGCTTTTTGTAACAAAAATGGAAGTATGTGCTAAGTCAGAGAGCTGTGCATGCTTGGTGAATGAAAGTTGCAAGAATGGATCTGTTCTAAATAAGGGCTCAGGAAGGCAGGGCAAAAGTCAGATATCAAAGCAAAAGACTGTATAGTTCTTCTCTTCTTTCAAAGTTCTTTCCAAGTATAGGCTAATAATCAGTGCCATCTCAACTGCATCTTTGCCATCCCCTTCTATTTTGACAAAGTATAGTCATAGGCGGCATGAGTTTAGTACTCCAACTCTCCATAGTAACTCCTAATATTCTTGTTATCTTCATGACAAAAACAGCATCTAAAACTAATCTTGAGTTTTAGAACTTACAATGTAAGGTAATATATAGTGATTTTAAGAAACCTTTGATCAAACTTGTTTTAAGAAAAATGATGCAGGTGAATATACTAATTATTTGAGGCATTGACCTGATTATGATAGGAAGCAATTGTTTAGCAGCCCTGTCTTAAGCCTTCTTCCAGTGTAGACTTGGACAGTGGGATGAAATCGTATTTTCTGTACAATATCTTCTTTGATCTACCTATCCCCAAACACTTACTCAAAACTATCCTTAAACAATTCTTCCAGATAACACCTAGTAGATCTTCCTCAACATATATCATGCATAACATCATCTGATATCAAACAAAGAAACTGTTGAAATCCTTAGTCAAAATTTAGTATTTTTTTTTGGATTGTTTAGCTTTGTTTTGTTTTTTTCTCTGACTATCAGCTTTGTCCTGTGGAATTATCTAAATTTTTAGAATCATGGGTAGTGCTGCCCATTGCTTGTCTGCAGCTTGAGTTGTCAACAGTTAACCAGGAAAAATGGCTGATGGACCGAAAACCATCTTTTTTTTTTAATTTTCATAGTTAGCTCTGTCATTAGTTATTTTTTATTTTACGAATAAGAAGAAATTGCTTTTTAAAGCCCATAAGTAATTATGATAAAGGTACTTTTAAAATGCATATTAATAGTGCTTTAGGGCTAGGTAGACTTAGTTCTTGTATTAGTCGGAACTTTCAACAATTGACTGGTGGCAGGAGGAGTGGTTCTTCAAACTGGCACCCCCCCGCTCCCCAAGGAAGTAATACCTCTGATTTCCCTCGAAAATGCAAGGTGTGTGTCCATATATTTTTATATTTTATGATGATTGAACAAGTTACCTGTATTAAATTGTTAAATTATAGGTTTTTATGCAGAAGATTTTAGAGTATAGCCTGGACTATTTCTTCATAGACCATTATTATATAGATCTTGTGTAATTTAGTGCAATTCTTATAGATTTGGAAGAAATAGCTGCCAATGCTGATTTTTGGGATGAAGACCAAGGATCCTCATCAAAGCAATCCTCCTCTGCAGAAGTTACATCAGTTATTGATACGGTATCAACATCTGGGCATCAGCATCAAACAAGTTCTATTATTGTTAGCTCTAGACAGGTAAATTCTCTCTTTTTTACATATAGAAAGTGTTACATTGCTAATTTTCTTTAGAATAAATATGGAATGTAGAAAATGAGGTGTGGAGATTAAATGCATTTAAAATTGTGGTACAATGTGATCTAAGTGGAAAATTTACTTTAGAGAAAATTTGTTTGCTGAAATCAGGTTTCTGCATGATAAAGGTTATAAGCTTTACAATGCGAGGAACAAGAATGACAGCTATTTAAACTAAAAGTTTGTTGTAATTGTAGCCATCAGTTAAACTAACAAACAGAGAAATATTAAATAAAAAAAATATACATATAAACTAAGTGAATATCAGTATAAAATAAAGAAATTTAAGCTGAAAATTTTCTTTGACATTTAAAAAAAGAGAAGTTGAGCTAGAAATTTTGGGGGATTTCCAGAACGGATATTTGAGCTGATCCCAGACGGTTTTAGCCACCTGGCTTTACTACTTTCTCTAAAATACTAAAAACATTATGTCGAGAAAGACTTTATGCTTCTTGTGATTAAGATTTATTTGATGAAATCGTGATAGATTAAAAAATCTCTACTTTTTGTGAAGCCAAAAAAAAAAAAATCATATTTAGGATGAATAATGTTTAGCCAATACCTTGAAGATATTATAAAGATATTACGAAAAAAAACAACTATGAACAGGGATTGCTCCACTTTATGGGGATTGACAGTTGAAACTTGACCTTGATTTATCGAACCAGATACCTTATTGTAGGCCTTCTAAACTCCAAATGTCTGTGAAATTACACCAATAAAATTATAGATGGAAGCAATGATCATGCAGCAATGATTGGCTGCATGCGTCTTCTGTGTGCAGAGACTTTATAGGTATTGAAAATTTACCAATACAAAACTAAATTAATGTGATGAGTATACAACCAGTGAAAATATTTACATAATATTACCTAAGTTATAAATAAGTTACATAATGAAAATAGTTACATAAGTTAGTTTGTGCCCATAAAGAGATGATGCATGCCTATTGTTTAAAATTTTAGTTGAAAGCAATGGTAAAAGAAAAAGAAAAAAAAGACACAGTCCCACCTGGAAGTATCATAATAGATCAATTTTTGGTGACAAAATATATTCTCAAGATGGGAAAAAAAAATTTATATGGGGCATATTGTAGGAAAACTATTAACAGTATATTGTCTAAATTTCATCAACTACAAGAGAGCTGGTAACTTTCAGGTCGTATATTGTATGCTTATTCCCAATATGCAGCTCCAAATGAAGAGGTTAAACAGGCACGGATACATAGTCAATCTTTGGCGTATGGGTATGGGTATGTTATTTGATAGATGGAGAAGAATTTAAATTTTTGAAAATAATTGACTGTTTTTGGACTAAGAATATCGCATTTTATGTTTTTACAGGGTGTCGTAAGCAGAATGACCTTGCGTGGAAAGACTTTGTATGAGGAAATACTCTTTAGCTTTGGAAATAGGGATGATATCCCCTCCTTTGGATTCATTCCTGAGGTCGAAGAGGGGTCTCCCATCCACATTCATCTGACATACATCACACGGAACTTTTGAAAAATTTCCCTTCTAAATTAGTTATGAGACTTTAGGCACACCCCCTCTCCGCTCCTTGTTAATGGATAGATCTAAACTACGCGATAGCTCTATAGCTATCTACCTATATACCTCTACCTATATAGCCTATACCTATATATCTATATAGCTATATACCTCGATAGCTCTTATGCACTTATATAAGGCTACTTAGCTGTTAAAACTACTGAATGAATAAGATATGAATAGTAACTATTCATTTTGTATAGACTGCATACTTAAGGACAAATGTGCCATCTATACTTAATGTATACTTAAGGACCTATACCATCTATACTTAAGGACAATTGTGCCATGGCAAAGTATTACAATCTCTGAAACCGGAAAGTTGCAAATTAGGCTTCTGGTAGGTTTGAACAGATTGGTTGTGTCAGAATCATTGCCCTATATGCCTATTGCCCTATATAGGTAGCATCATTGCCCTATATTGATAACATTCTGGCCCTATTTGAGCTGAAATTGTTGTTTCTCTTTTGTTCATTCAAAAGGTCTATAGAGCTTAACATTTGTGTAAAATGAGCTCATTTGAGCTCATTATGCTCATTAAAAATGAGCAATATTCCACAATATATTCATCAACACCACACTCTTTACGCTTAAGTTTTTTAGCACTTTTAAAAAAGCGTCTTATTGTTCTAATTAAACGGCCCTTGTGTTTCAGGAGTCATTCTTAAAGAATTGGGACAAATTTTAAGCTTTATCGTAAAGAGCGATGTGTTGAGGAGGCAACCCTCATCGTATACGTAATAATTACTGTTCGTTTTAAGTTTTAATGGTGCTCCTTACTTTCAGTTAAAAAACTTGTTTTTTTATATTTAATTACAGATCTTTTTAAATAATGCCAGAAATCTGACCCAACCTCCACGGAGGAACCCCCTCACGATGGAAATATCCTCTAGACAATTCAATCCTGGTGAAAATTTACCCCGGACAATTTCTCTTAACCACTCCGCGCGTAAAATTGAGACGGAAAAGGGAAAGCAAGACATTATGTATGGATGCATTCCAATAACAAATACTCTTCGTGAACAATGAGGAAGTTTTACAACTTGAAGAACTTTCTCCTGGGGTTGTGGGGGGGCATGTTATACCCAAAGCCATAGCTATTGGATGTTTCAGCTATGATGAATAAAATGGCTATCCCAAAATTTTGTTCGGACGATTTTGGGCAAAAATTTGGCGGGGCAGGTGGCCCAGGTGCCCTCCAATTTGTTTGGCTACTTAAAAAGGACGCTAGAACTTTTAATATCCGTTCGAATGAGCCCTCTTATGATATTCTAGTACCATTGGATTGATAGGATAACCCCTGGGAAAAAAACAACAAACAAATAAACACGCCTCCTTAATCTTTTTTCTAGCGAAAAATACAAAATTGAGCCGGGTCGCTCCTTACTTACAGTTTGTTACCACGAACTGTTTGAACCGCAATTTTCTTAGATTTTTCTTTTGGTTATTATTACGTATATGAGGGAGTTGTCCCCTCCACAGTACCTCGCTCTTTACGCTAAAATATTTGTGAATTTGTAAAAAGCTTGTTGTTCTAATTAAACGGCCCTTGTGTGTCAGGAGTCATTCTTAAATAATTGGACCAAAAATTCAAACATTAGCGTAAAGAGTGAGGTACTGAGAAGGGTGCAGCTCCTTCGTATACGTAATAATGTCTGTTCGTTTTCTAATTAAACGAATCTGATTAAGATAATATTAAATGCTAAGGTTGGCCGAAAATAACAGAAACAGATTATTGTTTATATCAGCAAATATTTAAAAAAATTCTAACTTTAGTGTAAAGAGTGAGGTAGTGACGAGGGGATGAAACTCCCTCATATACGTAATATGAGAGGGTTTGCCCAGTCGTCAATGTCTCGCTCTTTACGCTAAAGTTCGACTTCGTTCCAATTCTTTAAGACTGCCCTCTGAATCCCAAAAGTCGTCTGATTAGAATAAATTACTGTTTTGAAATTACCAAAATACTTTAGCGTAAAGAGTGAGATATGGACGAGGGTGTGAACCACCTCATTTACGTAATAATTTCTGTTCGTTTTAAGTTTGAATGTTGCTCCTTATTTTCAGTTGAAAAACTTTTTTTTAATTTAATTTCTGATTTTTTTTTTGAAATGCTGGGAAATCCAAAGCTAAATAACTTGCAGCCCTTCCCAGATGACTATGGGGGATTAAGTCGTTCTCAACGACATATTTTTGTTAAATTTTTCGACTATGTTGAACAAAATGGCTTTCTCAAAGTTTTGATCCGGTGACTTTGGGAAAAAAGTTAGCTTGGGAGTGGGCTTAGTTACCCTCCAGTTTTTTGGTCACTTAAAAAGGGCACTAGAACTTTAAATTTCCTTTTTAATGAGCCCTCTGGTGACATTCTAGGGCCACTGGGTCGATACGATCACCCTTGGGAAAAAAAACAAGTAAAAACGCATCCGTGGTCTTTCGTCTGGCAAAAAAATACAAAATTTCACAATTTTGCAGATAGGATCTTAAAACCCCTACAGCAGGGTTCTCTGATACGCTGAATCTGATGGTGTAATTTTCACTAAGATTCTATGACTTTTAGGGGGTGTTTCCTCTTTTTTCGAAAATAAGGCAAATTTCCTCAAGCTCGTAATTTCTGATCCGTAGTACTAAACTTGATGATCTATTTGTATCTATTTGTATCAAAATTCTGTTTTTTTAGCGTTTCGGTTACTATTGAGCCGGGTCGCTTCTACTTACAGTTCGTTACCACGAACTGTTTCACATCTTTGCTTGATTGGTTATCTATATCTAGGTATTTTACTGAATTTGCATCCAATTAGAGAACCCAGACAATTTTATTATGTTCTTCAGTTTTCATTCAAGTTCAATTGGTTAAATTACTTTACAACACCACCCTCTGAATGCTACCACCTTTTTAAACCTGCATGGTAAAAGTTGTGGTTTAATTCATCTTCTACTGAAAAGAAGCTATGGTTATGTGAAGGTTCAGTTTTTAGAGGTCGATGAGAGGTGTTTTCTTGGGTGGGAGGGGAGGGTGTCGAAAAACAAAATAAAGCAAATTTTCTGATCACGAGTTTCGAGGCTTGTTCATAAATTTTAAGGAAACCCCCTCTACAACGCCTCTTGCAAGTATTTGAACGCACATTGTAAAATATGTTTGGGTTTTCGTTTCGATCCTCGTAATTTCGTTTTGAGTCTTGACGGTTTTGGGATTAAGAATACGTTATTCTGTTTCTTTATTTTTGGAAAAAAAGGAAAAAGAAAGCAAGAAATTGTTTTCCAGAAAACAAGAAGTCAAGAAAATTAGAAATCAAGAAAAATAGCAAGTCTTTGAAAAAAAAAAATAATAGTCAAATTCTCATCAATTAATGCAAATAAACAAAACTGACTGTTCCATTCAAAGTGACTTCCACTCTTTTTAAAAGTAAGTCTGACTTATCCGGTCACAATGTCCTATTAATTATTTTCTTTCAGAGAGGAAATCCAGTACTACGGAGTATTAGAAGTGTGCCCTGGGAATATGGTGATATAGTCCCTGACTATTTACTAGGCCAAACTACTTGTGCACTTTACCTGAGCCTCCGATACCACGAACTCAAACCTACTTACATCCATGAACGTTTGAAACAACTTGGGAAGCAATTCCAGTTGAGAGTCTTGCTTATTCAAGTAAGTTTCTTTTTCTTTAATGTTTTTTTTTTTGTAGAAAGCAACGAGATTTTGTTAATCTGATTACCAGAAGTTGAGGCCCATGTTACCAGATGCTTGTCTACGGTTGATAGCGTAGCGTGGACAACGTTAAATAACAAAGTACCTCTCGAAGAGGAAATTGTTACTGTTATCATAGGCAGCGCGTAAGTAAATAGCGATTTGAGCATAATATTCATATATATATATATATATATATATATATATATATATATATATATATATATATATATATATATATATATATATATATATATATATATATATATATATATATATATATATATATATATATATATATATATATATATTAGACACGGTACTTCTTATAGAAGAATTTGTCGTAACAATTTCGAAAGGGGCTCATTCGTTTGAAAATTGAAAGGGCTGGAGTACTTTTTAATAGTCGAAAGTAATTAGAGGGCAATCAGACCCCCTCCCCTGTCCATCACTTCTTCAAACACATCCAATCAAAATTTTGAGATAGCCATTTTTTTCAGCGTAGTTGAAAGCTCCGGAAATTGTATCTTAGAAGATGACCCCCCTCCCAGAGCCCTCAAGGTAAGGGTTGTAAATTATGCCCTGGGGTGTATAAGGTACATATAGAGAGGGCGGTTGTAAAAACCCAGAGTGGGCTCATTGGACTGGCAATCAGAAGTTTTAGGGCCTATTTTAAGATTCAAAGGATGGAAGCGCAGCTACCCTCCTTTTTTTCGTTCTAGACCAGGGCACTTTGTATAGAAGATATTGTCATAGAAATTTCGAAAGGAAATTATTCGATTGGAAACTGTAACATCTAGTGCCTATTAACAGTCGAAAGTGTCTGTAGGGCAAGCAGCCCCCCCCCTTCCGCCCATCATTTCCCCAAATACACCCAATTAAAATTTTGAGATAGTCATTTTGTTCAGTGTAGCTGAAAGGTCCAGTAGTTATGTCTTTGTAGATGACAACCCCCTCAGCCCTAAGGGTAAGGGTAGTTAGTTATGCCCCGGGGGCATATAGCCTAACGTTTTTATGCAAAGATTAGTCGTTTAAACTTCGGAGGGGGCTCATTTGATTGGAAATTAGAAGTTCTAGTTCCTTTTTTGAGAGTCAAAGTGTCAGAGGGCAACTAGCCCCCTCGCCTTACGGTCTATTTTCCCCAAATGCATCCGATAGAATTTTTGAGATAGTCATTTATTCAAATACAGTCCAAAGATGACATGACAAGGCCTTTGGGGTTGACACAGCCCCCAGAGTCTAGGGGCAAGAATTGTAAGGTGTGCCTCGGTGGAATATAAGGTTTTTATGGAAGAAGTGGCTATGTGAACGTTAGAGGAGGCTTATTTAATTGGAAATTTACAGTTTTAGTTCTCTTTTGAGAGTCAAAAGTGATGAAGGGCAAGTAGCCCCCCTCCCTGACGCCCTCTTTTCCCCAAACGCATTCGATCAAAATTTTGAAATAGCCATTTTGTTCACAATAGTCCAAAGAGCATATAACAATGCCTTCAGGCTGGACTCAATCCTCCAAAGCCCAGGATCAAGGGTTGTATACCCCGGGCATACAAGGTTTCTGTGGAACGGATGGTAGCATAAATTTTGGATCGGATGGGGCTCATTTAATTGGAAGTCAGAAGATCTAGTGCCATTTTTAAGAGTCAAACGTGAATGGAGGGCAACCAGCCCCTCCCCTACAAGCTTGTCATTCCCCAAAACACATCTGATCATAGTTTTGAGAGAACTATTTTGTTCAGCATTGTTGAAAGGTCCAGTAACTTTGTGTCCGGGAATGTCAACCTCCCCACAGTCCCCAGGTTAAGGGCTGTAAGTTAGGCAATTCGTTCATTGTTTATATATATTATATGTTATTGAGAAAGGTATGCACATTTGAACTTTATATATCGTACGCAACGCAATAGCGCTGCCTATGATCTATCATAATCTATTTGACTGTCTTATCAACAATAGTTGAAATCCTGCACAGACAATCTCAAGCCTATTACTTCTGACTCATTATATATTCGAGCCTACAAATATTATGCGACAAAGGGGAAAAACAACTCATAGTAGATAATTTGCTTGGGAAAGTTTTTTCAGCCCGAACCGCTAAAACAGACCAGGAGGATTATATCCATTAACCAGAACCCCGTGCGAATGCTGTGTCGTTTACTAGGCTATAATTTCCTCATGGGGTGCTACTCCTCCAGTGGGAATAGAGTTGGCCGCAAGGTCAAATAAACACAAGGTAAAAAAAACAAATAAACACTCACCCGTGATCTGTTTTCTGGCAAAAAATGCGAAATTCCACATTTTTGTAGATAGGAGCTTGAAACTTCTACAATAAGGTTCTCTGATACGCTGAATCTGATGGTGTGATTTTCGTTAAGATTGTATGACTTTTAGGGGGTGTCGCCCCCTATTTTCTAAAACGAGGCAAATTTTCTCAGGTACCCATCAAACTTTTGATGGGTAAGACTAATCTTGATGAAACTTATATATTTAAAATCAGCATTAAAATGCGATTCTTTTGATGTAACTATTGGTATCAAAATTCCATTTTTTTAGAGTTTGGTTACTATTGAGCCGGGTCGCTCCTTACTACAGTTCGTTACCACGAACTGTTTGAAAAACGATATAAAATATTAATTTTTTCCATGAAAAAGACTAAGTCAATAAAAAACGGACAGAAATTAATTTAAAAAACTCTACGAAACAACTTTTTCAAAGAAAAGTAAAGAGCTCTAGTAAGCCAAAAATTAGCAAAAATAAAGTCAGATAACCTTTCAAGCGCAAAACTACCGCAAATGAATAGATAACTGAAACCTAAAATGACCATAAGTTGCAATAAATAACCGAGTCGAACTCAAAATGAGCAAACGTTGCTGATACCCCCCATGCCCTCTCAAGACCAGAAGACGATTTGCGCTTTACTGAAAACAAAATATTTCTAGAACGTTTTCTCCTTTTTGTACTTTAATAAATAAAAAACTATTAAAACTTTAAAGAATAAATATCAGCATATTTATATTAAACTGACAATCCACAGTCATTAGTTTTTTTGTTTTTTTTTTCAGGAAAATGGGAATTACGTTCTGGTCTTGAGACGACATGGGGGTTGTCAGCCCCGCTCATGTTAAATTTTGCTTGTTTGAGTTTTACTCGGTTACTTATTGTAATTTCTGTTCGTTTAGAGTTTCATTTGTTTATTGATGGTGATTTGTGGTAGTTGTAGGCTTGGAAGGCTATGTGACTTCATTTCTGCTCATTTTTGGCTTAGTGAAGCACTTTTTGAAAAACTTGCTTTGTGGAAAAAGTTTTCTAAATGATTTACCTTTAAGATCAATCAACATTGAAAACAATCAACAATGAAACGGCTTACTATGACGAAACCAAAGACCATTATTAATTTGTTTTATTATTTTAATCAATCCAACACCCTTTTTGTGGGTGTTTAGACTGTTTTTCGAAATTCCCACAAATTTGTTTTCGCAATAAACTTTGCTATTAATATCAATTGAAATAATAGTTACCATTCTTGAATCATCTTCAAATGACGATTCTTCCTCTTTCGACATTTTTTTTTCATATTTTCAAAATTTTTGGTTCATTCATTTAGTTTCCTTCCTATTTTAGATTGTTATATTGTAGATACTTCCTTTATAAACGCTAAGGACGTCTTGTTGTCCAAGGGCGAAAAATTTGTTTTATTTTTCTTCTTTCTCTTCCTATTGGCCATAGACGAGTCAATCTTCGGACGGGATATGGTGTTTTTCTAAATACAACCGCAAAAACTTGTATATGCTATTAATTTAGAAGCGCCATTAAACGAATATTAGCATCACAAATAGGGACTGTGAGGTCCAGTTTCGTATTATTTACTCTATTTTTGCCTTTTTATTATTTATTTAAATCTAAATTCATCTTCAATAAGGTATTAATAAGTCGACAGTGAAAACGAAATATGATTGTGTGGATTGGTTCGATAAAAACTTAGATAACTATATATTTAACAAATAAGGAAAAATCTAGTGTTTGGTCCGCGGGGGGGAATGATTTTATTTTAAGTATCCTTGGTTTTTTTAACTGTACTATTATTATGTAATTAGCGACGAAGATTAGATGTAATTATGTAATTAGAAACAATAGGGAAAATCTTTTCAAGACAGTGAAAATCAATTATGTGAATATTTCGGTCCTATTGTCCAAGGGCCGTCTTCAGCACAATACGAGAACAAGAGAGAAAATATGTATATATAAATAAACTTACATTGAATTGTGAGAATTAAAACTAAATAATGTTATTTAAAAACTTTTTTAAAAACAGCCCTAGCATCCTTACTTCAATGAAGTTCAACCAGGACTGACAAAAAGAATGAAGTGAGAATATAGACGCATTCAAATTAAAGAGAACAAAGTGACTAAATGCAATTTCTCAGAGCCAACCTTGCTTTTTTAGCAGCCTGTCTCAAAGGCCTTTTCGTAGCTGGTTCAGTACTATTATAAATTGGTTTAGTAAAATATTTTGTTAGATCGTTCTTAATTAAATTTGAGTATAAAGAATTTAGTGAGTATTCCCCTAAGTCCCTGTTCAAAGAAATATTATTTATTTTGAGATTAATTTCGATTGATTCTCGAACCACCTGTCTTGAAAAGATTTTCCCTATTGTTTCTACTTTGTATTTGTTTGTTATTGTGTAATTCACATTTAGCAAAAATGAAAGAATGTATTTTTAATCATAGATCGATGTGAAGGATCCGTATCCATCATTAAAAGAACTCACAAAGATATGCTTATTAACAGACTTGACATTAATGCCAGCCTGGTCTTTTGAAGAAGCTGGACAAATTTTGGAAACGTATAAAAGCTATGAGTTTAAACCTCCTGATATGATCATGGAAAAACTTGATTCAGATCCATATTCAAAGGCAAGTGATCATTCTGTAATAATTTTGTTATTTGCTATTGATAATCTGAATTTTTGAAAGATTCGAAACTTAACATGGACAAGTTTCTAACTGGTTAGGTCCTGCAAAGAGCGGTCCTGATTATAAGAAATGATTCTATGGAATCATTATTACTACTAGGAACGTTTTAGTCGGAAATAATTCATTCTAAAGGTTACTTTGCTAAAGAAATGATTTATTCTAAAAAAAAATCTTGTCTTTTTGTGTTGCTGTTTGCTTGTTGTTATTGTTTTCTTTTTGGACACGTGAATCAAGTGAAGTCAAATTCTCAAAACTTATGACTTGGTAGGGAGTCAAGGAAAAAAACAATTTCTATCTTTTGGGGGCTTTTTCGAGGCCCCCAAAGAGGAAAAATTTAGACGTCATTTTTCATCTTGGTGGTCCTGTGCTTTCTTCTTATTCATTCTTTTATTTCATCGTAACAAGAGCTTAGGCATTTTGTCACAAATAAATGCTGTGTTTTGTGTTTTCGATCAAATTTTGGACTTGAAGATTTCAGCTTGTTTTGCCTGAAACGCTGTTTTCCGAAATGCCAATAAAACGTATAGAAAAGAGATGTGTATAAAAACCAACAGCAGATAGTAGATAGACTAATACATAAAACTTAAAGAAGATAGAAAAAACAAAAGCAGATAGACTAATGACGGTTTTGTGTTCTGTCTTCCGTCTCTGATTGTATATTGAACTATCTTTGAAATCATGATAGTTTATTCCTTTAATAGCTAATTGTGGCTTTGATTTCCCAAGATAATACCTAGCACGCACCTTTATTCCATTCCTATTAGAATTTGGACTGAATATTTTGTTCCAATTGTTCTTAAGTTCTTAGGTGGTCCCTGAATAGTAAAATTTTCCCCTGCATCAGGATTTCATCTTCTGGGTGGTTCAACTACCGGAAATGTTTTTTTGTGGGTATATTATAACGACCTCTAGTTATGAATTATTCAAGTACCTCCTCTATGTATCAATTGGTAGCAAATATCTCCTCATTCTGTCCTGTCTTGATTGGAAGATCTGGTGGTACCAATAGATTGCAGGACAGGATAGCGAGTAGAGGTAACTCATAAGAGTGGAACTGGAAATACTGTTGAGAAAAACCATCAACGTCATTTTCACAATGAGGATATTAAACGAGTCTACAAGTGGCTGCCTACCAGTGCTGTCACTTACTTGAAGTACTACTTAAGTAAAATTTTCCATTACTTGTACTTGTACTTAAGTCAAAACTCTAGGGTGTTCTTATTACTTGATACTTAAGTAAGATTACGAAGTACTTATTACTTAAGATACTGACAATGTACTTGTTTTTCCAAATAATTTAGCTTTAACACAAAAATTTTTTGTGCGTGTGTTTTGGCAATCACTGGTGGTTCTCCCGCTAATCTCGATTGCACAGACATACAGACGGACAGACGGATCACAAAAACCTATCTTGATGGATTTTTTCCACCATCCAAGTAGATGATGATGCGTGGGTGATACTAGATGCTACCCTATTCTTTCCTTTTTTGGGATTCAGTGAGTCAACATGGCTACCTAAGACGTCACGAAATCTGTCCGCTTGTCTGTACTATCGAGTATAGCGGGAGAAGCGCCGATTGAATTTGGATTAAAATTGAACTATAGGTTCCCAGGACCATGAGGCACATCAAGTTCACAATGATACTCGTCACAATGACTTAGGATATCTGGTCTAGCAGCAACCGGAGTTTAATGGGTGTCACTCCCCCTGTCTTAGATGGTAACAATCGTTTTTTGCCAATGATTCTGGCTGTTAGAAGATTTACAGGTTCACATACGTTTGTCAGAATAACTGAGATGATCTTCAGCATTTTTCAAGAGTATGGTTTGGACCCAAATTTAGAAAAAGTGAGAGCTATTGTGACGGACAATGCATCTTTGTGAAAGCATCCAATTAGAACGCAAAGCTTGCCGTTGAGCCACACATTGAAGAAGGTGAATCGGATGCTGACATTGATATTCAGGACAGAGAGCCGGATAATATCGAGACAACTGATTTGCACAAAATCTTTGATACTAATGGACGTGTTGGTTTAGTGTCACCATCAGTAATAAAAGTGAATCTGCTACCACAACTTTTTCCTTGCATGTGAAGATAGGGGCAGTGTGAATCACGCTTCAGCTAAAAAAAAAAAAAAAAAACAGGAGCGGTAACTTTGAGTGACAACAGTGACCATGCTCATAAATTTCCAGGTGAAGGGTCTAAGTACGAGCTGGAAATGCATTTGCCACAGCATTTTCGCTGTTGCAGCCACACGCTGAACCTGTTGACAGCAACTGATGCAAAGCGCCTTAGAAAAGGACCTTAACATCAGGAGAGCAGTGTTAAATGTCAAAGCAAAGTGTCAGTCAGTGTGGAATTTCATTAAGCCACAGTTCAAAGAGGAGCGATCTCGTCATGGAAGTTTTTGAGAAAAAGTTGATTTGGCCTAATGCTACAAGCACCAGGCTGGAAAACTGCCCAGAGTTTGCGACGTACTAAAGAAACCAAGATTTAAGCAAAATGAGATAGAGTTTCTAATCGACTATGTTTCTGCACGGGAACCTATAGCAATAGCCCTTGACTTGCTCCAGGGAGAAGACAAAGCTTTTTTCGGGATAATTTTCCCTACCGTTCGGTCACTGCAAAGAGAGCTGCAAAAGCTTCAACTATCTGTCAAGTATGCACAGGCACTGGTTGGGACCCTGTTAGAAGGACTTTGGCAAAGGTTTCCATTCCTTTATGGACCTCCATCTCTTTATGCTGACTACCACCCGGCCACATGTTCTCTTCCCTATTTCAAGGATAAATTTGTAAGAGATTGAGACAAAGAGACTGTTGTGAGTTGTGTTGTGAACGAGACAATGGCATTAGGAAGTAAACAGAGTGCCAGCAAAGACATTATTGGATTTGAGTTACTAAGATCTCCAAAGAATTTCTTTGAAATGTCTGACGAAGAGGAAGCTAGCGTTCAGTCGAATGAAATGAAAACAGATTTGAAGTCTTGCGCTATCTAAGCGGCTCTAGAAAAGATCTGTCAGTTTTGAGACACTACCCTGTGGTAGCGTTGGTTTTCCGGAAGTTCAACTGAATACCGCCTACATCAGCGCCAGTGGAGCGTCTTTTTTCGAAGGAAGGAGTGATTCTCTATCCAAGGCGTAGCTCCTTGGTAGATCACAGGCCTGGTTCTTCTCAAACCCAATAGGAGCCTATGAATGGTATGCGCCAACTTTTTATTCCTTCTGCATGTAATTTTTCCGTGCTAAAGAATCCTGAGTTGAGGATATTGTGGTATTGACCTCTTACGTTCGTTTATACTAATACGCGGGGGTAAACGTGAAGAAGAGCTTCTGATTCGCTTGGTTCAAGTTTTAATCACAGGTTTGTGTTCAGTTTCTGAAAAACAGATACAAGTACTGAAGAAATATCTGCATGCCGGCTTCCAGTAAAGGCCTAGCATTCCTATAAAACCGTGGAGTACCTGGAATGTGTCAATAAAATCAGACTGTCTTAGTCAGAAAAATTCAGTCTGTAGATTCCCAATTTCTAGAATAAGGCTTATAATTTTATGTACAGTTTACCAATAATCTGGAAAATCAGAAGCAAAAAGACCGCTTTTTCAGAATTGGAAAAATCTTGGTAGACAAGCTGTAAGATTTTTTAGTCTGGGTCTCATGATTTCATGATTTTCAATTCCACCCATGGCCTGCCCGAGGCCTGGAAATAACCCTTTTCCAAAATGAGCCATACTGAAGCCAACCTTCAACCGAATATTTCATCCCCAGAGAAAAACTACTTTTTTTTATTCCTTTTTTCCAGGGAGATTTTTTAATTAGTCTCATGGTTTTTGCCACTTCATGGTGTGAAAACTGCTGCTAGAAATAGATAAGTTGCAACTTCTGCAAACTTCTGCAGTTTGACCAACCGTGTGGAATGCGTCTGAATCAGCGGGCTTGCTGCAGGCCCGTGATTTGATAATATATTTTTGTAGGAAGTTTTACCGACCATCTAAATTGACTACACAGCATGCGGCTTGCTTGAGTGAAAACCAGCCAAAGAATGTAAATGCCATACATTTTTAGAACGCGTCTGAAATTTAACTTGAAAACATGAGGCAGTTTCCTTGTAAAGGCGCCGAGGGCTAGACATGTCGTCGAAGTATGAATAATGACTTCATTTTCATACTGTTCTTTTCTTTCAGCTAGCTGCCTGAAAAATCTTTTTCGATTAGATTAGAAAAGTCTGCAACTGACTCACTTGACTCTTTAATTTTAAATTTGAGTTTGTTTTTTTTGCTAAGGTTTTTACTTATTTAATCAGTGAATAAACTACTTTATTACCTTTTATCTGTTTTAAAGCCAATCCGAAGTCTGTTTTTCTATTTTCCCTATTTTTTCCTCCATTCCCACGCGTTTCAAAATAACTCTGTATTTCTTCAAACGCGCCAAATTTGACTAAACACTGATCGCCAGAAGTTCAACTCTACCTGCACTGTGTTAATCCTGTCATGTGATCTGCCTGATCCAATCTGGAGCTTTTTTTACTGCACTCAATTGTTTCGATAGTCTTTTCCTTTCAAGCCGTTGCGTTTAAAATCGGTTCAGATTATTTTCTGGACTTCGTTGGGTGTGTACCAGCCAAACGAGGGAAATTGTTAAAAACATAAAATGGAAAGTCCGGTTCTCAATTAAGATATCTGGGAGAGGAATGGCGAGAGGACATTTTATAGGAAAGGGGAATGGCTAAGAAGCCTTCAGAATGGCTTTAACAAAAAGGTAGCTCAAGTTCAAGTTTAAGTTCTATTTATTTTCATATATCCCAAAGGGCTCAATGGCCCGTTATTTGGGAAACGGCATACAATAAATAAAGAATCATAAAAACTTGTCATAAACATACTAAACAACATCTAAATATACATATGTAAGGAAAAGAAATCAACTCACCGGCAGTCCCCACGAAACAGCGACCCTCACATCACCCGATATTAAAATACAAATTAAAATTCTCGCGTCATCGAGGCTACAACACCAACAAAGCAACAACCCAAAAAAAGGAAAAAAAATAGTAAATAAACCATAAGAAACATTTAATAAGAAGCCTTTAATAAGAAACTTTTCATCTGTCTCTTAAAGGAGCCAAGTGTTCGTGACTGCCGGATCTCAGCGGGAACCAAGTTCCAAGCACGTCCCACAGTCACAGCAAGGCCGAAGTCTGAACGAACCGAGGGACTAGCTGGAATCATCACATCCTCCCGTTTACGAACGATAAATAAATTTACTTCCCCTACTAGTTTAAGCAGTCCCGAAAAATAACATGGGAGATCTCCCTGGAAATATTGATATGCCAACGAAGATAGAGATAAAACATAAATATCTTTAATTTTGAGGAGGTCAAGAGGAGTGTGTGTAGCCGACTGGAGAATTCTTGCCGGTTTCTCATAAAGATTGTGAATAGGAGCAAGTACCGAGGGAAATGTGGACATCCACACAGACGAACAGTAACATATATAAGGGTAAATCAGAGAAAAGTATAAAAGACGGAGGATAGGGAAAGGGAATAAACGCTTTAATTTTCGGATGATCCCAAGTCCACGGGAAATTTTCACTCTTATTATTTGAACAGGCCACTTAAATGATAAATTTTCACCAAAAGAACTCCCAGGAATCGCACATATTGATCCGTGGGACGACTTATGGAGCCTCTTGGTGTATGAAGCTCAGTAATTGTGGGGCAGCTCACACCTTTACGAGAAAAAATAAGAAGGTAGGAATTTTTTACATTTAAAGTTAGTTGATTTATGTCAAATCAAAAGAGTATTTTCTCAGTCATCGCTTGAAGCTTTAGAATAAGGGATGATTCATCCGGAGCTGCAGTACCTAAATTAGTGTCATCTGCAAATGCTATTAATTCTTCTTGACTATTATGTGTGAACACCAACGTACTCTGAGAGTAAGATTTGTGACACAATCCACAGCAAACATTGTTAATTGGGGTGTTAAAAAGTCGGTAGAGATCGTTCACATATATGAGGAAGAGGGTTGGCCCAAGAATAGAACCTTGGGGTACTCCGTATTCAATTAGAACTTTTTCGTCTGAAACTTCTGTGGCGATAGATCTGTCAGTTAGGTATGACGAGAACCAAGACAATGCTTCCCCAGGGACACCAAAATGACAAAGTTTACCAATGAGAATCTTATGTGTAAGGCTGTCAAAAGCTTTCTTTACATCAAGAAAAATAGCTGCAGGAATAAGATTAGAATCTAAAGATCGTCGTATAAACTGAAGAAGTCTATTACAAGCATGTTCTGTAGAATACTTTGCGCGAAACCCAAACTGATGCTGATGGAAAAAAAAAATTTAGCTTCAAGAAATCTCACCAGACGTTTGAGCATTGCTCTTTCAAATATCCTAGAGAACACTGACAGAAGAGAGATCGGTCTGTAGTTCCCAGGATCCTTTCGGTCACCTCCTTTAAAGAGAGCTATAACACAAGCAAGTTTAAGACGTTGGGGAAATACTCCTAGTTCAAATGACCTATTAATCAAGTGGAAAATTGGGATGATAATCGATGGAAGAACATGTTTAATTACTTTAGCAGAAATTTGGTCAAAACCTGCTGAAGAATTCTTTAAAGACAGAACAATATTTCGAATTTCTTGCACCGTAACCTCCCCAAGAACCATTGATTTCAAGCACGAGGGACCTAAGAATTGCTTCCAAGACTGTGACACAGAGGAATAAGAAACGCTATTAGTAGTTTTTTTTCCCTATCTCCGCGAAGAATTTATTCATATGGTGTCGAATTTGGCCTTTTTCTGTTACAAGTTGATCGTCTACAATGAGAGACTTAGGGAGACCTTTTGGTTTCATGGACGGCCGACTAACTTCCTTAATCACGTCCCACGTCTTTTTTATATTTTTACCGCAATCAACAAATCTATTTGTAAAGTATACTGTTTTAGCTCTGCGAATAATTGATTTCAGAAAATTACGGTACAACTTAAATGCTTCTAACTTGGCCTTATTTGGTCTTTTTTTTGTACTCCTTCCAAAGGTTCTGCTTCCTTTTTATTGATTTTAGGACTCCATGGAACTACATGTGTTGATCTTTTTGATCGAGGATTATTTAAAGGAGCTTTTAGACAATAAGACGTGAATTTTTCCTTGACAGTGTCATAAAACCGGCCAAATATGTCATTATAATTGCCTAAACTAATATTTTCTGGTAGAGAAAAGTCCCATTTATATGTACCAAGATCTTCTTTCAGTCTATCCAGCTCCATTGGTGAGCAGCAAAATCTCGGTTTATCCTGGGGGACTAATCTTTGTGGATTTTGGAGGACTTGAAACAGGGCTGAAACTGGCAAATGGTCGGAAATGTCAGAAAGCAGTACTTCATTCCTAATGGAGTGTAGAGATGAAAAAATATTGTCAATTAATGTTGCTGACTGTTGCAGTATGGGCTTGATATCAGAAATATATATATATATATATATACATATATATAAGATATGTAAAAAACATATAGAATAAGTACTTAAAGTACTACTTAAGTAAGAATTTGGAGAGTATTTATTACTTAATACTTAAGTAAAAAAACAATGATTGCTTAACACTTGATACTTAAGTAAAAATTTGGGGTACTTGTTGCAGCACTGCTGCCTACACACTATGTTAAAGATAATTTTCATATGAGTATTTATAGAAACTGAGTGTAAAGTAGTTTAGTTCCAAGAGCGAAAATTAGACGGAAGATCCGGTGGTACCAATAGATTGCAGGACAGCATAGAGAGTAGAGGTAACTTATAAGAGTAAAAACTAGCAATACTGTTGAGAAAAACCGTCAGCGCCATTTAGCCTTTGGCGTCTCTTTGCATTTTTCCAAGCTTTGTAATCCTTGTTCTATCAGAAACTGAGATCAGACACTTATTACTATACTATACCCATTATACCAATTAAATTAATCGTTCTTATGATTAGACTGAACAAATGCAAAGAACGTTAAACTCTAGATGGCATTGATGTTTTCTGTCGACACAAGCAGCCCTTTCCACTCTTATAAGTTACCCATACTCTTTTGGCCAGCATTGATCGTTGAGACCCAGATCCTGCATTGAAAGCCTACTATCGTCTTGAAACTTGGAAGTTAGTCCCATTTCCTTGGCAGTACTTTGTGTGAACATTATGGAAATAGGCAGCATAAATAGATGTAAATTGTACTTGAGCCCAAAATAACATATTTTTTTAATTGTTCCTTTATTGAATGTTACCAAACCTATCAAACAGGCGTTGTCCAGCTGTTTTCATGAAGTGTTTGCATCGTATAAGCTTACCTCAAGAAAAGCAAAATGTGAACCACCAACTCCTTTCATGGCTTCTCTTAGGGGTCGTGCTCACCGCCACTCTCTTGTCTAGTCATTAGGTTCGCACCTTGCACGTGACACCTAGCTTCTGCTGCGTCATACCTTCAGTGGTTCTTTCTCGGCTGTGTGATTGAAAGAAAGCTCTATAATTTCTTAAACCACATTGGCGTGGCATAACATAAAGAAAGAAAACGATCAAAAATGGAGTTTTTGTAGGCCAAATGAAAATACTGAAGAAAACACAGAAAGCGAATATTTCGAGAGAACAACCGCCTCTCTTCTTCAGCGTGGACAAAATAATATGAATAAAAGAGTAAGAGCAAAATTACTAAAAGAATAAAAGAATAAAATTTCGTCATTGAATTTTATTTATTTTTTTGCGGTTTTCTCATTAGTTTTGTTGTGCTTTCCGCGTTTGTTTTTTGGTTTTTGATTTTTCCTTGATCATATTATTTTGTTCGCACTGAAGAAGAGAGGCGGTTGTTTTCTAGAAATATTCGCTTTCTGTATTTTCTTCAGTATTTTCATTTGGCCTTTAAAAATCCCATTTTTGATCGTTTTCTTTCTTTATATGAAAGTTCTATTCTCCGGTGAAATTTAAATGTAACCGCTTTCTTTTTCCTCTTCAAATTTTTTCTACTCTCCTAAGTTTTTATTTTTGCTCTTCAAATTTTTTCCACTCTTGTAAGTTTGTTTTTTTGCTCTTCAAATTTTTCTACTCTCGTAAACTTATATTGCTGCTCATCAAATTTTTTCTACTCCCGTAAGTTTCTATTTTGTGCACATCAATTTGTATGTTTATGACACCTTTTCTTAAACATTTGATGTTTATATCTTTTGTGTGTGTGGCCTATTCGTAACCATCACAGTTAGGCCTGTATATCCCAACTTAGGATAAAATGAGGATAATAAAGTGATGACATGGTTGCAGAGGGTCCTTGACCATTCTCGTGGTGGGTATATCTAGTAGTAAAGACAAATGTGTCGATGTATCGTTGAAGTCTGTAAATCATTCCGTTGTTCACTGCCTATGTTCTAGAATAATTATTTTCTATTTGAGAGAGCCTTATGTTTTCTCAAAATACTTGTTTCAGTATTTTTATATTTTTGGGGGGTCAAACTTAGAATTGCCGAGGCTTTTGCATGAAGGAGGGGGGATCTCAAATGTTTGTGTTAGAGAATAGTACTGCTTAAAGCCTTTTTTTTTAAACACAAGTTGAAGAAATGGTCCCATTTGACTTGAGTGGCGTAATTTTGTCAAAATTCCAGAGTGGGGGGGGGGGGGGCAAAGCTAGAGCAAATTTTCCCAAATCAGGTGAATATGACAGTGAAAATGGAAAAATGAGCCATACAGTATCATAAAAGCAATAATATACTAAAGAAAACTGGCCTCTTTCTCTAGATGCTTGAATTATGCAGGTTTATCTTAGTTTTGGCAAGATTTCTGGAGAAACTAAATTTCAGCGGGGGATGAGGTCGGAATCGGGCAGCCTCTCCCCTCTGCCCCATAGCAAATTACGTGACTGTTGACTTATATTTGAGTTTTTTTTTTGTTTAGGGTAAGAATTTATTCTGGAGTCGCTCTAGGTAGAAAATTTGTTTGAAGTATGGTTAAAATTATTAACTTCAGTTAAATAAAATATATATACTTCAGTTAAATAACTTGAACAGTTCAAATTTTAATGAAATCTAATTTATCTACGATAAGACTTCGGCCTTTCAATGTTGAGGGTAGTTGCAAAGACGCTGGACTTTGAAACAGTCTTTTCAGGTCGCTTGTATCAGAAAGACAAACACTTTGCTACAGAGTTTTGAGTATGGTTTTGTTATGTGGCTCAATATATGTTTTTCGATACTAATATTGCGCACATAGAGGCTGGAGGTTTGCAGAGGTATCCAGTAGGGGTTTGCAATTTTTGGTGTACTAGCCACTTGCTATCGTGTCAGGGTTGTACTTCTCCATAAGTTTTGTAAGAAAAAAAGTCGATTTTATAGTTTCTCACATTTAAAAATAATGGTAACGTAATTACAAATACATAATGGTAATCAATCAATCAATCAATCAATTTATTGATACTAAAAGAAAAACTATTACAAAAGTAAAGTGGTTACTAGGCCCAAGAAGCTTTGCTTGTAATGGACCACAGAGAACAAGAATAAAACACTATTATAAAATATATCAAAAAAAAAAAAAAAAAAAAAAACAATGGAACAAGACAAGGACATTGAATAGATGGTAAAGAATAGATGGTATTTCACCAATAGGGGAAATGTATATTACAATTAAGTATGCTCTTAAAAAACGTCTGAGTGCAAATTCTCAAATTATAATTACCTTAGACTTCAAAAATTAATCATCCGACCAGTAAGAAAACATGGGAAAGCAACTATATAACAGAACATGGCCTTTACAGTATGTCTATGGACATTTTGTAGGGCAGAGATTTTATTGGCATCTATGCAAAATTGAGAAATTTTATAGATGGTGCAACCGTTTGTTAGACTGTTATTGTGGTCTTCCTATAACATAAGAAAAATGATATGCACAAATTTATCTTAAGTATAGCTCAGTTATTATTCTGACTGAATTTCGTAAGTTCAGTTTAGCTCAGTAATGGCTCTGACTGAATTTTGTAAATTCAAGGGGGAATGGGGGTAAAAAAATTGTTAAAATTTATCACATATCCTGTGCCCCTTGACTATCCGGATATGGACCCCTCTTGTCCCCACCCCTCCAATTAAAATGCTGGGTATTTTCCCCTGATCCCTGAAGCAAAGCACCCTTTAAAGAATTTGTTTTTAGGGGACTTGAGTAATTGTAGTTGCGGCAACACAAAATTCATGAAAAAAGTCTACGGGAAAAAGTATAGATAGCGGTTTGTTTCAGAAAAATGGCCAGAATTTTGAGCTGACAATGCTACAGTTAGCAGACTTTTCAAAATTAAACAAATGTTACTGTGAAATTTTTTTAGATTTCTTAGAAAAAGTAGAAAGACACCGAAATAAGTGGAGAAAAGGCTTAGCTTCATGCAAGATTTGCTAGCTATAACTATTCTGCATATTATGAAGTAAGAGTTGTTTTCTTAACACGCTTTTTTCTCTATAGGTTCTTTTCTAGCCATATACCAAACTAATTGTATTAAAACTGGTCTTCACACAATATTGTGCCCTTAAATCTTGAGAATTTAAAAAAATTCGAAAAATAGCTTTTACGCAAATCTTTCGTCAGCATCGTCAGTTGAGGCTACTTAAAACAAATTTATTGTCTCAAAATTATATACGACATTATTGGAAAACCTTGTTAGTATTCCGGTTATATGTCTTTAGTTTTTAGAGAAGTGGAGGTAAAAGCACTGACTTTCTTCTCACCATATGGTGTTAATATGGTCCCTCACCATATTAACACCATATATTGGGGTTCACCAGAATCCCACTTGAACTCTCGCCACATGATAGGCTCTTCCAGAGAATAAGGGTGTGTACAGAAGCCAATTATGCTGATTGATGACTAATTACAGTTATCAATTTCACTCAAAAATTAACAACTAAATCCGATCTAATACTACTGTTACTTATAACTCACTGCACTGCCAAGCCGCTTGAGGCCAATACAGTTACGTAAGCTGCTCCTCCTGGTTGCTCTATTCATAGCTTCCCTTTTACATCCTCCTAAGAAGTTCAAATTTCCATTGAGTCACTCCTTACGACCTCCCATGCCGTTCGGGGACCACCTTCTTTTCGTTTAGCCCTAGGTGGTTGTCCGAAAAGGAAGATATTTTATCCGCAGGGCGTGTCCTAGCTATCTCAACCTTTCTCTCAGTATAGCCCTAGAAAACAGGATAGAAGCCACATTTTTTGTGTAGCTTATTGTTTGAAAAACGGTCAGTTAGTTGGTCAACCGAATAAATCCGTGGACAATTCCTCTTGAAAATATTTAAAAAACCGTCCCCGTCTTTTGGAGCGCCCATATTGCAGAACCATGCTTGACCACTGTCATCACTGTTGCTTCTAATATTATAGTCTTGGCTCACAGTCTTCCGATTCTTCCAAACTTTTTTTAACTGTGAAAAAACACCCTGGGCCTTGGCTGTTCTACTTTTAACATCCTCACTATATCCACCATTCTTACTAATAATACTACCTAGGCAAGTGAAGCTATCTACTTTATCGATCTTCTCGCTACTCAACATCACCGCTTGATCTTCATTTATCTACAGTCTAGTGACTTGGTTTTCAGAACTATTTTTGCGCCCTGAACTCTCAAAACATCAAAAAAATCATTCATTTTGCTAAAATTTTCATCTAGGACACTCAAATCTTCAGCATTATTTAATTCTAGGAGAATTTTACTTTCCCATTTGAATCCATGCTCTCCCATAGCCTCTGTCGTGCTCCTTAGGACAAAGTCAGAGCAATTTTATTCTCGCACATAGCACTAATGACTTTAACATATTTATTTGGTATAGTATACAAGGATATGACCTTATATGTGGTTGTTTTTTGCTAGTCAGGGCACTAGACTATAATTTCCTCGAGGGTCGCCACTCCTCAAGGTCACCCTGCAGCTCCGTTTGTAGTCACGGCTGTGGTTAGGCAAAGTCGTGAAAGGTCCACCCTGACGCCACTATGAGGCCACGCAAGCTGGATTTCCCTTTCTGTTATGGGATAAAGGAAGAAGGTTATGACGGAACGGAGATTCCAAACCATCTCGCAACACCAGAATAGTTCCAATCTTTTATGCACAGCCTATCTTCGTCAGGGCATTCGTCAGGTGGAAGTTCAGTATTCAAAAGTTCCTAGAAAGTTTTTCTCATATTGTCACCATGGAGTCTGCCAACGTCAAAAGTTACCGGGAGGTATTTACCCTTCCTCAATTTCAGCTTTAGATCAACTCTAGGAACTATAAGATTTTGATATTTACTTTTGACATCAATAACAGCGCACCTGTATACCCTAGTATCTTGTATCGATCCAACTATTCTTGGCTTTACACTAATGTAATCAATAAGATTATCCGTCTTCCCATTATGTGAGTACCGTGTTAAAATATGGACCATTTTCTGACCAAGTACTGTATTGGTTATAGGTAAATTGTTATACCTACAAAATTACAGCAGTCTATAGCCGTTATTGTTTCAAGTAAAGCCAATTTTGGCTAGATAAAGCCAAATAAATAAGATATTCATAGAAATGTGTGAACCCACAAGTGTCGTATAATTCGTAAAAATATTTCTTAGATAAGCAAAAATAAGAAATATTGTCTCTAGTGACTACTCTGTAAGAAATTTCGGGTTTCGAGGGATGGTGCGTTTTGAAGGATTGGCTTACGAGTTCCCTGTAATTAAATTTCACTGAAATGTGTCCTTGTGACGACAGAGATATGCTGTTATGGTATTTCTCATTTAGTCGTAAGCTTGTAAACCACGCCCGATAGAAATCAACTGCTGTATTTGGCATAAGATATGCTTTTACTTAACAACTTGTGCAAAAAAAGAAAAAGAAAAAAAAACAACCAAGAACTGCCTGTCTAGTATATTTTACGTTTCTTTTGTTAGCTTTCAATTACTATGTTGAATTATTTTTGAAAAATCATTAGTTACGTTTTTTTGGGATCGAGCTGTAGTTTAAAATATGTATAAACACGTGTCATTTTTGTTACGGTCCTTTTTTTGTAACAACCAAACCCCCCCCCCCTCCCAAACAAAAATCCTGGATCCACCCTTGAGCGAACATACTGAATTGTAAATGAAATCTGCGATTAGAAGAGAAGCAACAGTGAGAATCACAACAAGCTCAAGAAGAAAACAATGCTAGTACTACTACTAACAACTAACCGCAGCACCAAGCCGCCTGAGGCCAACACACCTACGCACACTCCTTCTCTATTCTAATCTATTCAAGGCCTTCCTCTTTCCACCCTCCTAGGAAGTTCCCATTTAACTTAGATCTTTCTTTACGACATCCTCCCACCCCAAGCAAGGACAACCTGCTTTTCATTTAGTCCTAGACGGGTGGCCAAAAAGGGTAATCTTCGGCAGTCTGTCATGTTACATCCGCAAAACGTGTCCTAGCCATCTCAACCTTTTTCTCACTATAGGCGTAGAAAGCGGGATTGAATCATATTTTTCGTACAGCCTACTGTTTGAAATATGGTCAGTCAGCCGGGTACCCAGAACAATCCGTAGGCAATTTCTCTAAAAAATATCTAGCAAATTTTCATCCGCTTTGCGGAGCGCCCATGCTTCAAAGCTACATTTGACCACTGTCATCACTTTAGCTTCCAATATTCTAATGTTGGTTTGTAGACTTATCTCCCTATTTCCGAACTATTTTAATAATTGCGGAAAAACACCCTGAGTCTTGGCTATTCTAATTTTAACATCTTCACTGCTCCCACTGTCTTTACTAATAATTAATTAAAAAAAATTTTTTCACAGAATAAGTTTTTCAAAGAGAAATAAAGAACTCCATTAAACCAAAAACGAACAAAAAAAGAATAAAGTCATCTACCAAGCATACAAATACCAAAAATCAACATCAATAAATAAATGAAACCCAAAACAAACAGAAATTACAATAAATAACCAAGTCAAACTCAAGACGAGCAGAAATTAATATGAGTAGGGTTCAAAACCCCCTATGCTTTCTAAAAGCCAGAATATAATTTGCATTTCACTGAAAAAATTCAAATGAATGTGCACTGTCAGTTTAATATACATATGCTAATATTTATTCCTTAAAATCTTAATTAATTTTTGAAGTTATAAAATTTTTAAAAACAAATTTATAACTTTTTCAAAAGTTATAAATTTTTTCAAGTAAATATCTTAGAAGTTATAAAAGTGAAAACATTTAAAAGAATTATTTATTAAAACAATTTAATACATTTAAAAGAATGCTTGGTAGATTATTTGATTATTTTTTTGTTATTTTTTGGTTTTATGGAGTTCTTTACTTTTTTTGAAAAACTTATTTTGTGGAAAAAGTTGTTTTCTTTATTTCTGTTCGTATTATATTAACATAGTCTTTTTCAGGGAAAAATAAAATAATAGTTTGAATCTTTCTGGTTTTCTTTAAGAATTTATAGTTTGACACGCTATTTACCTGCTGGAGAATTTTTTTTTTGCAATTTTTAACAACATAAACCCTTTTGAAAATATCACACAAATAGTAGTGTATAATTTAGTCTTATACATCCACTAGTTGACCTGATAAATAAAACTTAATACAATTCCCAAAAATTATGTCTATGCTCTTTCACAGCCCGGATACACTTACACTCTTTTGATTTAGTAAAAAATTAAGAGCGGAAGTAATAATAGAAATAGTACCGAAAGTTTGAACTTAATACCCTCAGTCGTTCTTGGTAAAGTGCTGAGATGTCTTATTGGCAACCAGTATACAGACAGTGCGTTTTGATTTAATTTTTAGACAACATTTAGTTTTTAAGCATAATGGGCAAATTACATAATTGTGGGGGATTGACCTATCCAATAACCCTAGAGATATAGTTACTAGAAAGTTCAGTGGCCGTCTAAAAATTTTGATATGAATTTTGATATGATGAGTCTGGAAAATTATGAGCTAAATTACTTTTGACTCTTAAGAGGGCAAAAGAACTTTTAATTTTAAATCAAATTGGCTCCTTTAAAATATTAATGATATTACTAGCTATGATAGAGTATCGCTGTTTATGTCCTTATATGCCCTATATTGCTTATATACTATTATTGCTTATTGCTTATATTAATACCTGCATGCACATAGTTTTTTCGTTTGATTGGAACTTCCCCTAAACGTTCCCTATAAGTTTCAACTTAATGCCATTAGTGTCGTTAGGTACAGTGACCGTAGAAGCAGCATTAAATGTATACACAGAGGGTCTTCTGGCTAGTTCAATTTCTGAAACCTATTAAGGTACGAAGGGTGAAATTTTCAGAGAATATTTCTGTTGTACGGATGACAACCTACCCTCCGTATGCTGGTTGTCAAAAGGGCGTATCAGCAACATCTTAGGAATAGTTTCGTGTGTAAAATTAAAACTTACAATGCTTGTTGTGGAGGATGTTGAATTAACTGAAAGACTTTATTTGCATCATCATACTACTGCTTCTACTCCTACAGCTACTACTACTGCTATTATTATTATTACTGCTACTACTAAAGCTAAGACTACTACTATTAACTGTACTCTACTGCTACTGCTATAACTACTGGTGCTACTGCTACTACTAATAAACCTAAGGGTATTAAGGCGAAAATTTTGGGCAATATTGCAACTGTATTTAAATAAATTTAAACACACTGTGCCCATTTAGGCTGTCAAGAGGCCGTATCAGCAATGCTTCAGGACCGATTGATGGTATTAAATTATTAAATAAAAAAAAAAACTTTTTGTAACGGTAAGTAAGGAGCGACATTAAAACTTAAAACGAACAGAAATTACTCCGTATATGAAAGGGACTTTTCCTCCTCAATGCCTCGCTCTTTACGCTAAGGTTTGACCCTTTCTATTAACTCTACTTTTTAATCTTTTTTACGTAAGAAACCTTACGTTTTTATTGTGTATATGAGGGGGTTCAACCCTCGTCGATACCTCGCTCTTTACTTTAAAGCTTAGATTGTGTCCCAATTCCTTAAGAATGACCTCTGAATCACAAAGGCCGTAGAATAAATAGTTGAAATTACAAAAAACACTTTAGCGGAAAGAGTGAGATATAACGAGGAGGTAAACCCCTCATATGCGTAATAATTTTTATTCATTTTAAGTTTTAATGCTGCTCCTTACTTTCAGTAGAAAAAACTTTTCATATTTATTCTTTCATTGTTTTTTCAAATAAAGCTAGAAAATCCTGCGCCCCCTTCATTGAAATTTTCTTTTACCATGAGAAGTCTCTCCATGTAAATATCCTCCCACGTACCCCCCCTCAAATCTCCCCTTAAACCAAAAAAAAATCCCCCTGGAAACGTATGTACACTTCCCAGTAACCATTACTATATGTAAATACAGGTCAAAGTTTTCAACTTGCAGCCCCTCCCACGGGGACTGCGGGGGAGTAAGTCGTCCCTAAGGACATAATTATTAGGTTTTTCGACTATGGTGAATAAAATGGCTATCTCAGTATTTTGATCTGGTGACTTTGGGGAAAAAATGAGCGTGGGAGGGGGCCCAGGTGCCCTCCAATTTTTGGTCACTTAAAAAGGGCACTAGAACTTTTAACTTCCGTTAGAATGAGCCTTCTGGCAAGATTCTAGGACCACTCAGTCAATACGATCACCCCTGGAAAAAAAAAAAAAAAAAAAAAAAAAAAAAAAAAAAAAAAAAAAAAAAAAAAAACAAGAAAACAAATAAACACGCATCCGTGATCTGTCTTCTGGCAAAAAATGCGAAATTCCACATTTTTGTAGATAGGAGCTTGAAACTTCTACAATAAGGTTCTCTGATACACTGTACACTTCCCAGTAACCATTACTATATGTAAACACAGGTCAAAGTTTTCAACTTGCAGCCCCTCCCACGGGGACTGCGGGGGAGTAAGTCGTCCCTAAAGACATAGTTATTAGGTTTTTCGACTATGGTGAATAAAATGGCTATCTCAGAATTTTGATATGGTGACTCTGGGGAAAAAATGAGCGTGGGAGGGGGCTTAGGTGCCCTCCAATTTTTTTGTCACTTAAAAAGGGCACTAGAACTTTTAACTTCCGTTAGAATGAGCCTTCTCGCAAGATTCTAGGACCACTCAGTCGATACGATCACCCCTGGGGAAAAAAAACAAACAAAAAACAAGAAAACAAATAAACACGCATCCCTGATCTGTCTTCTGGCAAAAAATGCGAAATTCCACGTTTTTGTAGATAGGAGCTTGAAACTTCTACAATAAGGTTCTCTGATACGCTGAATCTGATGGTGTGATTTTCGTTAAGATTGTATGACTTTAAGGGGGTGTTTCCCCCTATTTTCTAAAATGAGAATTTTCTCAGGCTCGTAACTTTTGATGGTTATAACTGATCTTGATGAAACTTGTATATTTAAAATCAGCATTAAAATGCGATTCTTTTGATGTAACTATTGGTATCAAAATTCCATTTTTAGAGTTTCGGTTACTATTGAGCCGGGTCGCTCCTTACTACAGTTTGTTACCACGAACTGTTTGAAAAATTTCATCAGTGCTGAAAAATTGATGTCTTAAAACTTTGTTTTGATGTTTGTTATGGGAAATAGTGGGCGTTGGGGGGGAGTCTCTCAAATCACTTTGACTCTTAAAAAGGACACTATAACTTCCAATTTAACATCAAATGAGACCCATCTGATTTGAAATGACCACCCATTCTATAAAAACCTTACAAGCCCCCAGGACATAACTTCAAGCCCTTGCCCCAGGGCTCTAGGTGGTTGTGCCAACCCTGGAGGCATATTTATATGTTCTTTGGTTTATTTTAATCAAAATCGTCATTGCACGATTTTAATCAGATACATTTGGTGAAAAAAGGGATAGTCGGGTGGTGGCTAATTGACTTCCATCACCATTGACTCTTAAAAGAGAATTAGAACTTCCACTTTCAACAAATTGAGCCACCTCTAAAATTTATACAACGATCCCATTCTATAAGAACCTTAAGTACCCAGGTGCATAACCTACAACCCTCGCTCTCAGGATCTGGTGGTTTGTATCTACCTCAAAAGCCTTGTTATAGGATATTTGGACTATGTTGGATAAAAGAACTGTTTCAAAATATCTATTGAATGCATATCAGGAAAAAAATACGTGTTTGTGTGTGTGGGGGGGTAGCTGTGCTCTGATCACTTTGACTCTTAAAAAGGGCCCTAGAACTCCTAATTACCAATACAATGAGTTACGTCCAAAGCATATACGACCACCCTCTCTATAAGAACCTTTTGCGTCCCCAGGGCATAACTCACAACCCTTTCCTTGAGAAATGTAGTGGGAGGGGGTGTCCTCCTCACAAACATAATTTTTGAAATCGTCAACTACAATGAACAAAATTGTTATCTCCGAATTTTTATTGGAGGTGTTAATGGGAATGATGAGCTTGGAGGGGGGGGAGGGGACTGGTTGCTCTCAAATCACTTTGACTCTTAAAAAGGAATAACTTCCAACTTCAAATCAAATAAGCCCCATCTGAAGTTTACTCGACTGCCCATTTCATAAAAAAATTATATGCCCACACGACATAACTTACAACCCTATACCAAGGGCGCTGGGGGGGGGGGTTGTTTCACGCCTAGAGACATTATTATATGTTCTTTTAACTTTTTTTTTAACAAAATCGCTATCTCATGATTTCAATCAGATGCGTTGTCGGGGGCACTTTTGACGCTTAAAAAGGAACTAGAATTTGCAATTTGAAACCAAATGAGCTTCTTCTAAAGTTAAATAGCCATCCCTTCCATAAAAACTTAAATGCCCCCTGACATAACTTACAAGTCTAGCTCCTAGACTCTGGTGGTCTGTATCAGCCCCAAAAGCCTTGATATAAGATCTTTAGACTATTTGTCTAAAAATATTTTATTCGATGTATTTCGGGAAAACATGGTGTCTTTTTTTGTGGGGGGCATAACTGCATTCTTATTACGTTGACTATTAAAAGGGGCATTAGAAATTCAGATTACCGATCCAATGAGTCCCCTCCGAAGCATATAAAATCACCCTTCCTATAAAAACCTTATATGCCCACGGGGCATTACTTACAACTCTTGCCCTGAGAGCTGTGGGGTGGGGGTGTCTACCTGAAAGACACAATTTCCAGACTCCTCAACGACAATGAACAAAATTTTTATCTCCAAATTTTGACTGGATATCTTTTGAGAAATGATGAGCATGGGGGGGTTGTTCTCAAATCCCTTTGACTCTTACAAAGGACACTACAACCTTCAGTCTCAAATCAAATGAGCCCCGTATGAAGTGTATGCGATCATCCATTCCATAAAAAACTTATATACCCCAGGACATGACTTACAACCCTATCCCCAGGGCACGGGGGGAGGGCTGTGTCAACCATAGAGGCATTATTTTAGTTCTTTGGACGATTTTGAGCAAAATCGCTATCTCACAATTTTAATCAGATTTGTTTGGTAAAGAGGGGTTGTCGCAAGAGGGGAGAGGCTAGCTGCCCTCCGTCACTTTTGGCTCTTAAAAGGGAACTATAAATTCTAATTTATAACCGAAGAGCCTCTTCAAAATTTTATACAACTATCCCTTCCATAGAATCTTTAAAAAACCCCTGGGCATAACTTACAACCCTTGCCCCTGGACTTTGGGGTTTGTTTCAACCCCAAAAGCATGTTGTCTGGGGGGGGGTAGGGGGTTTAGCTGCCCTCCGATCACTTTGACTCTTAAAAAGAGCACTAAAACTTCTGATTATCAATCTAGTGAGCCCCCTCAGAAGTTTATATGACCATGCTTTCAATAAAAACCGTATATGCCCTCAGGGCATGAATTACAACCTTACCCTGAGGGCTGGGGGATATGTTATCCTCAAAGACATAATTTCCGGACCTTTCAAATACGTTGAACAAAATAGCTATTTCAAAATTTTGATTGGAAGTGTTTGGGAAATGGTAGGTGTGGGAGGGGGGTTAGTTGCTCTCCAATCACTTTCGACCATTGAAAAAGGCACTAGCTCTTTCAGTTTTCAATCTAATGAGCCCTTTTTGAAGTTTCTACGACAACGCTTTCTATAAAAAAAACCTTTTATGCCCCAAGGGCATAACTTAAAACCCTTGTCTTGAGGACTGTGGGGGGGGGGTTATCCTCAAAGACATAATTTCCGGAACTTTCAACTACATTTAACAAAATGGCTATCTCAAAATTCTGATTGGATGGGTTTGGGGAAACGGTGGGCGTGGGGGGGGGGTAGTTGCTCTCCAAGCACTTTTTACTATTGTAAAGGGCACTAGCCATCTTAATTTTCGATCGCTCAATTTCCCCCCGTACGCCCATGCTACCAAGGTAAGTGAAGCTGCCCACCTGATCCATCTTTTCATTACCCAACGTCACCTTTTCGTCTTTACTTATTCCTAGCCTTAGTGACTTAGTCATTTTAATATTATTTTTTAAGCCTAATCTAGCACTCTGAACTTACAAAACCTCTAAATGTTCATTCATTTTGCTCACACTTTCATCTAGGATGCTTAAATCATCAGTATAATTTAAGTCCAGGCAGATTTTTTCTCCCCATTTGATTCCGTGATATCCCCGTGATAACACAAACCTGTTTAACTCCTGATTTAATGCGAAACCAGCTGCTAACCTCATTTTCTACCTTAACCGCAGCAGTGTTACTCTCGTCTCGTGCACAGCAATAATTACTTTAATGTATTTGTCTGGTACACCATACAAGGATAAGACTTTCGCTGAAGCTCTTCTATCAGCAGAATCGAACGCTTGCTCATAATCTATAAAGCTGAGGACCAAATGTGTCCTCAGGGGCCCAAACCTCGAGTTTGGGAGTCTAATCCTTTACCAGTTGAGCTAGGCGATCTTGCTATCTTGGTTTTATACCTTTAATGTAATTTTGCTGAAATCCTCTCAAACCTTTTGTATTGATGCTGAGCCCACCATTGACAAAGACGTCAATTAGGGGAGGGTGTTGGGGTGGAATTGAATGGACTTCAAGATAAATGGAATTGAGTTTGACGAGGAGCTGAGTTGCACGGAGGTTGATTTAACTCTGGTGGCGTTAATTCACGGAAATTTAGTGGGCAAATTGCACTTTCTAGATTTGGGGAGGGGTGATATTTATATATTTTTCAATGGAAACACAAAAAAAAGGTATTTTCAGTGAAATACCCCAAAAAGGAATTTTTCTAAATCTAGATGTACACCCGACTTCCTCATCCTCCCAATGGACGCAACTGGTTAAACGGGGGTTGAGTTGAACGATGACCGAGTTAAACTGGGTTGAGTCGAGCGGGGGTTGAGTTACACGCGCTTCAAAAACCATTTCCGTTCCTATTTTCGCATAGCGGCGTATCGTCACTAAAGCTATTTATTTGCGAAGGTTGTGACGTTCCAAGTTGTGTCGTACTGGACTCGTGCGCGAGCGCGAAGATACTCTGCGTATAAACCACACTCATAACTCATTCTTTTCCTTAAGCTATTCAGTTATTTAGTATTGTTTTGGTGCTTGTAGTGTGAACGTGATAACCTTTTTTTTCGTTTTTAGATGATAGATGCCCTAACCTCGATAAAATCAGTGAATAAAACGGATGCAACGAATCTCTTATCCAATTTTGGAAGTTTTGTGAATATTGTCAGTGCTAGTGAAGAAGATTTGGGCTTATGCCCAGGTGTAGGCCCACTAAAAGCCAGTCGGATTTACAGATTTCTAAATGAAAGTTTTAAGAAACATTAAATGTTGAAGTTAATGAATTGGTGAGTTTCTAGTTTAATAAAATTTTGTATATCTTATTTACAAATTATTCCATTTGATAGTGGGCCTAGATTAGAATGTAGAAGAGTCACTTTGGTAATAGCCTAAGCTAGGCTAGCTCAAAATTGAGTAGAAGCCTAGAATCGGCTATTAAGAAGGAAGCGTGTTAAGAAAACAAGGCAAAATTCTAGTTAATTGACTTCTTGCTATCTCGGAAAGGGTTTAGGTTAGGAAAATGAAACTTTCGGGGATGGGTCTACAGGCTAAAGTATGTATAACATACATATTTTTAGAGGTCGTCAAAGGTCAGGCCCTCTAGAGGGAGAAGGAGTGGAGGTAGTTGCTTCAAAATACCTTCCCGGGACTTACTTTAGTCTTTAAATTCATCCCTGAAAGTTCCATTTTCCTAACCTAAACCCTTTCTGAGATAGCAAGAAGTCAATTAACTAGAATTTTACCGAAAACAATTCTTACTTCATAATATACAGTTATCATATTTTGAATTTGTTACCACTATAATTTATTCCCCTCCTCGAATGTGCAAATATATATCCTAAATTATTTATTTCCTATGTGTTTTTTCCGTTTCTTGAATTTGTCTGCTTTGATTCAATTTGCGGATTGGCCAACACGGGTTAAAGCAAGAGTGATGGATGGAAAATAAAAGGGAAATATATAATTTGGGCTAGGCTATAGGCCTTTGTTAACTAGGCTACAATTTCACCTTACCTTAACATGCCCCATTAACATGTTTCACCTTACCTTACCTCAATCACATTAATCCATCTAAGAGCTTTAAGGTCTTTCCTCCTCAATAAACCTACCGGTTCTAGACTTATTTCCAAAATTGAACTGAACACCTCTATAACAGAATCCAGATTTTATCCGAATGCATTCTGTCCTCTCTTTAGCATATTGTCATGAATTGACAATTGTCATGAGTTGGAGCTTGGTAAATGTTTAGTTTCGTTCCATGTGCCAGTTTAGAACACTTATAAATGCTAATTTGAGAAGCGCGTCCATTTCTGGTTGACCCTCCTCCTCCGTGGGGCAAATTAAAAATGCATAAAGTGGGCTTGCTTACAGGTAATATTACCTATAGAGTGAAGTGTAGTAGTCCATGAGCCCTGCAGGCTGCAGAGTGAGATTTGAATTCTATATTGTTGAATAAACCTCTTTTTTTTTTCTTTTTTTTTTTAGTTTTATCACTCTTTTTTGAATGAATATAGAATACAGACCTCGCCCCGCTGCCCGCCGGGCTCTTGTATTAATACGCTTCGCTCCATATGTAATGTTACCTGTAAGAAAGCCCACTTTATTAATTCAAATATTTTAACTGTAAAATTTTATTTTGAAAACAAATCTGCGGTAATTTTTCAGAACTGTTGCTCATTCAATATTAATTTTTGGTAGATTTTTAGGTGAAAAGTTTTTAGTTTTAGTTAATTTGTTTTCGCAATAATCTTTTACTTTTAAGATGATTAGGCGATTTATGAAACTTGTTAAGAGGGTCTGGAGGGGGAGTATACGTGAGAGGCTCTTATAAACCTCCAGTTTGGGGCTTGGACCATAATTATCGCACTGGTACCGTCTTATACTTCCAAACTCTCCTACTTATGAAGTGGCACCAAAAGTTCTGTTTTTAGTGTTATATGGCACTTATGGATAGTAAAATTGATAAAAAGCACGTAGACATCAGAAATAGCTTTAAAACGAGCCTTCTTGGGATAGGATTTTAAAATGAGTGTATCACTTTTGCAAAAATAGTGGATTATCTGAAAAGTAAACATAAGAAGGGACAAACCATGATTGAAAAAAAAAAAAAAATCTAAGCTGGTATAGAACGCGTGATAATCTAGTTTGAAGTCCAGCGCTGTACTAACAGAACCAAGCCTCTAATAATGCAATTTAATGTATTGGTGTCTGTAGGACTTAAATTGCGTAGCTTATTAAGGGGGCCTGGAAGAGGAACATGCGGGAGGTGTTCTTGCAAACCTCCAGTTAAGGGTTTTGGTCCATAATTATTACAAGGATACCGTTTTATGCTTCCAAGATTTTCTAATTAAGAATTGGCACTAAAAGTGTTGTTTTCAGTGCTATATATCACTTACGAATGATAGAATTGATAAAAATCATGTAGATATGAGCAAAAGTTTTCAAAGGAGCCATTAAACATGAATCTAAAGAGTTCCGGTAGCCCACTAGCCTCATCTTTTCCACTTGAGACATGGCACCAAAAGTGCCGTTTTTAGTGTCATTTGAAACTTGCAGATGGTGAAATTTATAAGAAGAACGCAGATGTGAGCAATATTTATTATATGAGTTATCAAAAATCTATCTGCGATGTTCGGGTAGCCCGCTAGCCCCACCCCTTGAGAGATGACATAAAAGTGTCATCTTTATTACCATATGACACTTGCAGATGACGGAATTTATATAAACCACGAAATATCTTTTGAATGAGCTCTTAAGCATCTCTCTACGATGACCTAGCCTGCTAGGCCTGGAAGAAAGAAGAAAAAAAAAATACCGTTTTAACGTTTAGTTAGTATGGGCAATGGTTCGCTTTTTTTAGGTTGCAGCTAATACTTCAACCATGACAAAGAGTTCATTGCAAAGTTTCTGAAGAAATTAGTTAAATATTGAAATCTGTGAAATCTAATAGATGGTAGGGGAGAATGGGGTAATGGCGGCCAATGGGTAATGCCGGTCACTATGATTTCTCGTCAAGTCGATGACGCAGATTCATACCGATTGGTACTAGTTTAGAGAAATGCTAGCGGAGCGCTCGCCATCTTGCCAGTTTTAGTTTGTCTGTTGCGTAAGAAAGACTGTTTTGACGTTTCACCTTATAAGAAAGACAGTAGTTTAATCCACTATCATCTCTTTCTGTTTACATTTCACGAAACGAGACTTATCTCGCAATAACAAGGTAAGCCATATTGTTGTACCATGTAGCATTTTATTAAGTTTTAAGCACTGATATTTTTATTTTTAGCCGATAAATAATGACCATGCGGTTGGGGTAATGGTGGTCACCGCACTTAGGGTAATGGCAGTCGCGACCGGTATTGCCCCATTAGTGCCCATATTTTTAATTTTTTTTCTATGTTTCAGATGCCCAGAACATACATAAGGAAAACAGATAAAGCTAAATGGACTGCAGAGGACTTAAAGAAAGCAAAAACAGTCATTACTAGAGGATTATCGATTCGAAAGGCTGCAGATCAGTTCAAAATACCATTCAGCACGTTGCAAGAACGAATGAAGAGTGAGATTGATTCTGATCCAAGCTTAGGCAGGAAGTGTGTCTTCCCTCCTGCTCACGAAGCAGCTCTAGCTGACCATGTAAAAACTTTATCGAAGATTTTCTACGGTATCACTGCACTAAAATTAAGAAAAATTGCATTTGAATATGCAGAAAAAAACCAGTTAAGCCATAGATTCGATAAAGAAACAAAAATGGCTGGCCTGGATTGGATGTACGGGTTCATGGACAGAAACAAAATTAGTGTGCGCAAACCCGAAGCCACAAGCATCGGTAGAGCCATGGGGTTTAACAAAGAGGAAGTAAATCGTTTCTTCCAAAATTTAGAACAGGCTATGGATAAATACAAGTTTAAAGATACCAATTATTGGAACGTAGATGAAACAGGGATCACCACTGTGCAGGATCCTGGTCTAATACTGGCAGAACGGGGCCAAAAGCGTGTGGGTTCTATAACAAGTTGGGAAAGGGGCAAAAACATTACAGTTGTGTGTGCAATGAGTTCGGGAGGGCTTTATGCTCCACCAATGTTCATTTTTCCTTGATCTCGTATGTCCCCGCTCTTAGAAAAAAACGGACCACCTGGGTCTGTTTACTCATGCTCTAAGACAGGCTGGATCAATGAAGAACTGTTCGTTATTTGGTTAAAGCACTTTGCTCAGTTTACTCATGCTAGTAATGACAACAAAATGCTTCTTATTCTTGACAACCATTCCACTCATTGCTCAGCTGAAGCCTATGATATTTGTAGGGAGAAAGGGATTGTTATGGTGTCGCTGCCGCCCCATACATCACATAGGCTTCAGCCTCTGGATGTGGTATTTTACTCACCCTTGAAGGCTGCTTACAAAAGAGAATGTGATTTGTTCATGAAAACCAGGAACTTAGTGAAAATTACCCCTTACGATGTAGCAGAGATATTCAATAAGGCCTATTCACCAGTTGCTACGATTGCAAAAGCTACAAGTGGGTTCAAAAACACTGGGATCCATCCTCTTAATCCAGGAGTTTTCACAGATGAGGATTTTTTGGTAGAGGACGTCCTCCAGAAGAATCAAGAGTTGACGCCTGATTGTGTGGATGATTCCTTGAATGGTCATCACAGAAGTAGACCAATACGAAGTCATGACTGAACAAAACTTAGAATCCTCTGCCCAACTTGGAAAAGTTCATATTCGGCCTAACACACAAATTGATGTGTCTATACAAGAGATTTCTCCTCTACCTGGATGCAGTAGTTGGGCTGATGAACCAAGAAAAGGAGCGAGACAAAAGCAACATTCTCAGATCTTGACTTCAACACCGATGAAAATCCTGCTGCAAGAAAAAAAAAGAAAGCGAGAAGAAAAAGAAAACATGATCAAGGAAAAACTAAAAAGGAAAGAAGAAAAGAACCAAAGAACTAAGCGAGTAAAAAAAGAACTTAATGGGAAAAAGGCTGCTATTATTGAAAGACAAATACAAAAGGTGAAGCAAAGGAAAATGAGCAGAAAACTTTTTGAATCTGACTCCGACACTTCGATTGATGAGGAAAACATTTGTGAAGACGAATCAGAAAGTGAGCTTTTTTGACAAATATGGGTAAAGAAACCTGTTTCTATTGCGAAGACACGGGGAAAGATGGAGAAATGTGGTATCGGTGCACTTCTTGTGCATTATGGGCACATCAAGAATGTTCTGGATGGGACATTCCTGACGGGTATTTATGTGACATGTGCTCCAGAAAGTGAAATTGACGTAAAGTTCTTAAAGCTCATAAGCTAAATATATTGGCGCTTTAATTTTGTAAGCCATTTTTAGTATGGAAAGAAGTTTTTTTTTTCAAGTAATTGGCTTCTAATTATGTCGATACTTTCAATTTAATTTTTGTAATTTCCTAAATATGGAATTATGTAACAATATAAATATAATGATTTCAGTTTAATATGTTTATGTCTTTGAAATTTCTCATATTTTTTTAATTTACAGCCATTTAGTAGAACATGACATTACCGACTGCCATTACCCTATGATAGGGGGTAATACCGGTCAAAGCTGATTTTGCAAAAACATTCATAATACCAATAGGTAAGCTTGATTAAGGCTCAATTTAAGTATGCAAGAAGTAAAATATACTATGTTAGCGATTTGACATGATTTCGTTTGAATTTTATTTTTATGCTAATTTTTATTCACATTTTACCTTAGGTGAACGCCATTACCCCAGTCTCCCCTAGAATTTGTAAAATCCCAGTAAATTTAAGCAATAACTTTTAATTGAGCCATTAAACATCTATCTACGATGGTGTGGTAGCCTGCTATTGTTGCAGTACTAAGAGGGCTGGGAGGCAGAGTGTATGGGAGGGGCTCTTGTAAACCTCTAGTTAAGGGTTCTAGAGCATAGCTATTACCACAGTGCCTGTTTTTTACTTCAGAGCTTTTCCACTTAAGAAGTGGCACCAAAAGTGTTGTTTTCAGTGCTATATATCTCTTACGAATGGCAGAATTGATAAAAATCACTTAGATATGACCTGGAATTTTCAAATGAGCCATTAAACATGACTCTGAAAAGTTCTGGTAGCCCACTGGCCTCATCTTTTCCACTTGAAACATGGCACCAACAGTGCCGTTTTTAGTGCTGATTGAACCTGCAGATGGTGGAATTTATAGGAAGAACGTAGATATGAGCAATATTTTTTATATGAGCTATCAAAAATCTATTTACGATGTTCTGGTAGCCCGCTAGCCCCACCCCTTGAAACTTGCAGATGACGGAAGCTATGTAAACCACGCACATATGAGAAATACCTTTTGAATGAGCTCTGAAGCATCTCTCTATGATGGTCTAGTAGCCATCATTCCACTTAAGAAGCGGGACCAAAGTGTTGTTTTAGTGCTAAATCGCACTTTCGAATGGTAGAATTCGTAAATAAAAAAGCACGTGGAAATGAGCAATAGCTTTCAAATGAGCCATTGAACATAACTCTTAAAAGTTCTGCTAGCCCAACAGCCCCAGCTTTTCCATTTGAGACCTGACACCAAAAGTGCCGCTTTTAGTGTCATATGGAACTTGCAGATTGTGGAATTTGTAGGAAGAACGTAGGCACAAGAAGTGCCATTTTAATGCCTCGTTGCACTTGGGAGATGGCGGGATTTATAAAACGTGCGTAGATATGAGAAATCGTTGTTGAATGAGCCATTAAGTATCTCTATATGATGCTCTTATAACCCGCTAGACCTGTAAAAAAAAAGGGAGACAAATCAGTGCTACCGATGCCAAAAAATGAGTTTCCTTTTTTTCAAGGGGGGGGACTGTAATTTTCCTATACCATGTTTTCTATCATGATGATCCCAATGGTAAACTTCTCATTGTGATCTGATGCCACTTTTGAGGGGTTTAAATTTTTTTTCAAAATTACCATAAATTTCCTTTTGCAATTTTAAGACGAACCGAAATAATAGTTACCATTCCTGAATCAGTGTGAAATTTTTTTTGCAGTATGTAGTTTTTTTTCAAAGCATATTTTTCAAATTTCAGTTACTGTGGGTTCTGGTCCTCTTTTTACTAACTTGCAGCTACTGCTGCATTGCAAGATATGTTTATCTTGAAGCATGATATCAAGGAAAGTCTCTCCTTTCGTTTTTCTCTTCCTGTTCAGGTAACAGTATACTCTTCCCATAGTTACCTAACCAAACAAAATGAGAAACTTTGCGAAACCCGTTTTATATAGCATATGTGTTGTAGAGATACCTCATAAAATAAACACCTGAATTTGAGGGGTGAATTTTGCATCTGTCATTTCCTCCTGTTTTAGTTGAATATTCATTTCCTTTTCTGGTAGCTTAGTTGGGCTTGTTATGCTTCAATTGAAAGATACTCATTTAATACCAGGAAATAAGGGGTTGTATATCCCATTATTTTCCAGAACACAATTAAATGCAAGGTGTTCATTTGTGCATGTGGCGCATCCAGGATCCGGTCCTGAAGGAGGTCATTGGCAATGCTGCCATTCAAAGTCAAAACACGGAAATTCCTATTGATAATTTACATTTTGCGGCTTCTCAAATCTATTCATTGAAGCGACTCAAATTTTCTGAGACCAAGCTACAATATGGCAAATAAAGTCAATAGGCCTACTCTATGGAATATAGGACTTAAAATTGGTTGGTAGCGGTTCAGTGCTGAGCATGGTTGCACACAGGATCAACCCCACGGGGTGGGGCGAGGGGTACATAAAAACTGTATATTTAGGCTCTTATTTTTCTCGTTTTAAGTGAAGGAGGGGGGTTCCCCCTGTAAAGATTCCGTGTTCAGTTTACCTGTAAATTGAAGAACGTAGATTGTGGTTTAAAAATACCTTTTGATGAGATAAGAAACAAGATAAAATTATCTCAAAATCTACTAGAAGCTCAATAGAGACGAATTTTCTTCTTGTTTCAAGTAAAGAAAAAACGCACAAGCAGGAAAGAACATACACAAAACACACCTAAAAACTAGCATTAGATCTCCTTACACGTTCCCACCTCCCAGCTTCAGGGGAAGAATATTAGAATGAGAAAAAGTACATCTTAATGTCACTATTCTTAAATAGTTCCAGAAGATTCTTTGTGCAGATCTCAAGAAGAATTTTCCCCAGCCCTCTTACCCCCTATGCACAGGTAGCCTTTCGACCATAGCTTAACACAACTTTACACTCTGAAATCGTTCAGCGGTTTATATACAATATACCTTCCAGAAACCAAATGCATAGAGGAAGGGCGGGAAACAGAGCTCGAAAAACGAGATGGATATTTGAAGGAATAGCTGGTATTTAGCGGGCAACGACAGGCCCAGTGGTCTTTTTATCGTACATAACTGACTTTATAGGAGGGAAAACCTTAACCTGGAAAGCACAGCTACTGTTAACAAACTGGTAAATGATATGAGCCTTCAGTAAGTTTCTTGACTTGACCGTATTGAAAAGAAAACATTACCCAAAGATTTATTTGCCAAAAACGAGGTAGCTTCCGTGAAAGATACGAAATTTCGTGAAGTTTTTTTGTGGGCGTCATGTTTGGGAAAGTTTCTGTCAACCTGGCCTTCAAAACAAATTTGGGTATGGCTCTACTCTATGAATGTAAGAAAAGGAGAACACTTACCTTTTCATCCGAGCAGATTAGTTTCAAAGTTAATGAATGCTTAAAGAATCATATTGCGATCACGAGGCTTTTATTACAAAACCCGTTTGAATGTTACCCATTGTGTTGATCTTGTATCGTCTTGTTGTTCAGAGTATAATTTAAATCTGAGATATTATTCATCTTCTTCTTGCGGCCTTCAAATTATATCTATAAAATTTAAAACAAAATGTTGTTATTGAAGGGTAAAATGTCGCCTAGCTAAAGCATAAGACCATGCAGTATGTTGTGGTTATACCTTAAGGTCGCTACTGACATTTCCAAACTTCTAAGGTAATTGCAAAATCGTTTGCTTAGCTCTTTTCAGAGGGAGGGTCAGTAGTGTAGTCAAAGTCATGTCCGTTTTTTTTTCGGGAGGGGGGCTATTTGAAAATACTTTAAAAATATCAAGATTTGTTTATATGCATTTTGGATACGTTTTTACGAATCAGGTAAACACTTCAGGGGAGGGGTCAAATACCCTAATCCCCCTGTATACGGCCTTGAGGGTAGTATAGTTCACTAGGATTGAGGTTTAACCGAACATTATCCTGTTGGTCCTCCTTTTGAACGCAGCTCGGTAAACGACTTTTGGAAATTATTTCAGAAGTTTGATATCATCAGATACCAACTTTAGGCATAGTAGCGACAAGACAACGTAAGTAATCTTCTCAAAGAAAAACAGAGAATTCACTTGTATGAAGTAATGTGACTCAAAACCTTCCGTTTTATACTGTCCTAATTGTAATTTTATTACAATTTTATACTGCCCTGATTGTATGCAAAAGAACCGGTATTGGATAACATACGTTAGTCACGTGAAAAAAATTATTTGATGCAATTTATCAGTTTAATATGGTTTCAAGACTCATCAGGTTTCAAAACGTTGGGATTTCTCCCTTCAGAAATAAGGAAATACTTTGATTAGCTTACAAAAATGCGTCACAAAAATAAACCAATCGAATTAAAGGACATTTTTTTACAGGATGTACAAGACAATAGTCTCTTATGACACAAGCGGTCAATCAAGACATTTCAAAATACGCCTATATAGTCGTGCCCAAAATCAAAGGGCTCGTCCTCCATTTTTTTCTAAAATAAGTTAGAAACTGAGAAATATTCCTCTTGTTAGTTTTCCATTTAGTGGGCCACTGGTACTTGAGGGTCATTAAAGTTCAATTTATGGAAAAAATTTATTATATCAATTTATGGCGGAAACTTATGCTTAACTTATGAAAACAATGACCTATTTTGTCATTAACGTTCAGTTTCTGGAAAAAATTACATAGCCAGCAATTGAGAGGGGGATCAGGTGCACAATAATCTGGGGCACTTTGACGATAAAACTCATTTAGTTTTTTTTTTTTTTTAATTAACAAATTAGTAAGCTATAAAGCTTACTATGTACCAGAAAACCAGTTCAGTAACTGCAGCCTAGATGTTACACTTTATTTCATCGTCTATAAGTGGAATAAATTATTCAAAGGACCTTAGTAAGATCTTTGTGGTTGGTGACGCATAAGCTCCGTATGTTCATGTTTTGACATGTTCGATCATGTTAACTATAATTTTGGAATTATTGTTGCGTGATAAACATTGTCCATAATAAAAACAATAAACACAAAATTTAACATGCCACAAAGTAGCTTTACTTTAAACGAAATAAGAATCAAGTATATGTAGACCATACCTGTAGTTAAGAGAGTGTTCATTCAAGATAGATCTAAAAGGTCCCTTTTAGAAAAATAGTGGGGGAAATGCTAGTCAGGACGTTACAGGATGTATAGGTCTCCATTTGTTACGGCTTTACCATCAAGCACGGTGACCATCAAGTTTCCTTGGAATGATAAAACTATGAAATTGATATTTTAAAAAAAGAGGTGTTTGTGAGTGTTGACGTTTTCTAGAATTTCTGGGTGCTTTGGCTCACTTACGCTATTACAAACCGTTTTTTAATTTGCTCAACTAATTTACTCACCTTTTAATTTATTTTTTCATTCGAATTTTTCTTTTCAGTTTCGTAGTTATTTCAAAGGTCGCCAAATGATGGAAATCATAAAAAATTATTCAATATTTCCCAAAATCATGATATTATGAGTTTGATGTGTATATGTTCTTTTGGCTACGTGTCTTGTTTGGGTGATACAATTTATTATCATATATTTTTGTCTTCATTTTAAGAAGGCAAGAGAAAGTGACGATTTAGATGATTTGATCTATTGTTTGAGGTAGACACGTGTACGGTGGATAGGCGTGGACTACGCTCTGGACTACATTTGTTTTTTGTTTCCCTCTCTTCCAAAAAGAGAAACGAATTGTGATAACCTTTTGGAACCTTATTCTTGTTCATTTTGTTCAAACTTCTATTTTATCTCTAATTCTGTAAGTCTACTCTTCTTTCAGACAGTTTTCTTTTGTAAGTTAAATATAAAAAAAAACCTATTTTTTTTTACTGCAAGTAAGGAGCAATACTAAAAATTAAAAAGAACAGAAATTTTTTCGTATATGAAATGGGTTGTCCCCTCCTCAACGCCCCGCTCTTTACGCTAAAGTTTTTTACTGTTTTAAAAGGTAGAGTTATGAGAAAGAGTCAAACTTCAGCGTAAAGAGTGGGGCGTTGAGGAAGGAATAACCCCTTTCATGTATGGAATAATTTCTGAACGTTTTTGAATTAATGCAGGTTTCAGTTTACTACAATTCGTTACCACAAACTGTTTGAAAATAATAAAATACGTTCCAATTTATTCGATCCAATTTATTAAACATTCACCCATCCCCGAACTTTTCGTCCATTTTGCCATCTGCATTGTTTTTCGTGTGTCTCAATTCAAGCTTGATCTTTTTCGATAGAGACAGCTTTGTCATTGTCTAAAAAAGTACTCGGTTTCGGAAAGGGAATCAACTGTTTTTGTGAGTGTAGGGTGTCCAACTATCACGTTTATATCGTTAAAGGATTATTTGATGGAAAATATCCAGTAATAGTGTTCTTTGTAAATGAATTGTTAATTTATTTCTGTGTGTCGTTTTCGGTTTTTCTTTACTTTATTATCGATTTTATTCCGTAGTGTCGCTTTTAAATTTTTAGGGGGTAAAAAATAAATGAAGTTTTTGATTTTTGCTTAAATCTTTAACAACCGCAGGGTAAGGATTGGTTTAGACAGATGCTTTAACATATTACCTGATGTTTGAAAAACAGAATCAGGTACTTATGTAGGGGGCCTCCCATCCCCCTTTTAACTCATAAGACCTTTGCGATTTTTCCATGGGGCTTATTTTGTGCATATCGATGTTCGAAAGGAATCCCTGTATGCATACCTGCAAAACGAATCTGAAATTCCGTAGTTTACAGATTCTTAAATGAATGCATAAGTTGGAGATGTCCATTTAACGAATTACGTGGCAATCGTAAAATACGCTAAAATCTGTAGATTTCAGGGTTGGTAGGAGTGATGGTTGCATCGATTTGAACACAAAATTTTCGTATTCAGTTTTGCTAACTGATGTTTCTTCTTTATGAATGAACAAATGAATGAAACTGAATTAACCCAGTAAACTCACAATGGTTGCAAAATGGAGCATACAAGGGAAGGAAACAAAAAACAACTTTAATAGAAAAAAATTATAAAAAGGTACTAAATAAACTATTTGAAGCATCTAAATTCTGTTCAAAGCGTAATCTACGCTTCCCGACAACAGTAAATGGATCGACAACTCCATATATAGAAACTGTATGCCGATTTTTGGCCCACAGAGGTACACCCAGTAGGAATTCAGCGTAGGCCTAACGAAAAAAAATGACTGACAAGCTTCTTTATCTGACGTACTAAAAACATTCCAAAAAGGTGATACAGCTAACAAATGGGGCAATGAAGATGCGCTATAAATTTTTGATTTTTTTTTATAAATCTTTACAAATTTTGAAAATAATAAATTATAAATCTTTTAATGTGAGACAACCTTTGCCACAAGGTCCAATGTTGTGTATTGCCTCCATTTACGTTTTGGTAGTCCAGGTAGTCCTCTTAGTTTCGAACCAGACAAATCTCAAATATTTCTTGCGAAAAATTTCTTTTGGTTTCATTTCTAAATTTGGCAGGCATTTGTAAAGTTCATTTCCAAAGCTGGGCTTGGGGTGGAAATTACTATTCAAATGAGTATCCCTGGACACTATTTTAATAAAAATAGTATTTCCAAAATTAAAAAGCGATTATGAATGTTAGATCATTTATTGAAATTTGCGCCCCTAAAATTTCTATGCCCGGGGAAAGTGCCCCCTCTGCCCCCCTTATTGAAAATTTATCTCTTTCACAGTTGCCGAGGGGATTCTATATGCTCCAAAAGGAGCCAACGGAGAAGTGAGTGAGCGAAAGGGGGTGACAAGAATATGTGATTGATTCATAAAAATAACTTGCTAGAGACTGAATATCATAATGCCTGAGCGATAATTGCAAATCCTTCAGTTGGCTAAGGTTTAATATATGAAGAAATGAAAATTAAGTTTTTGTTTCTTAAGAAAGTATCAAGAAAGAAAGTACCAAGGATTCTTACGGCTATATTTTGCAATGTCTGGAGGGTTTTACAATGATTAGGAAATGTATTTAGGTAGATAATAGTACAATATCTAAGGTTTGATTCTATTAAAGAATGATAAAGAAATTCAATTATTGAAAAAAGAAAAGGATACTTTGACTACGGAAAGATAAAAGCTCATCAAGAATAATCCCCAAATATCTTTGTGTTAACCCTTCTAATTCTATACCCAGAAACAACTAATTCATCAATCCCAACTTTAGCAATAAATTCTGTCTTAGACAAATTCGGGAGTAAACGATAACAAGAAAACCACTGGATAACTGAATTCATTTCAGACGCTATATTCTCGATCAATAATGAAGGGGTTTTAGCTTCAACAGATACCACTGTATCATCTGTAAACATTAGATGTTAGATTATTTATTTGAAATTTTCCGCCCCTTGATTTTGGGGATCATTTATATAGTTAATTTCCGAATAGATATCAGATAATATGATGATAGCAGTGGTAATTGATACCACGAGCGGGTAAACATCCACTACATGTCTAATAAGAATGGTGGAAATAGATCAAAATTGATATTGTCGAACCCCAAAAAAATGGTTTTGCCTTTGTGTCAACTTCTTCAACTAACTGAAAAAAGAGAACGGAGAAAATCTGTACTGGTGGCGTGGACAAAGCGGAATGAGCTCACGGAGACATGCTATATGCAACCTATTATAAATTGATTCATCTTTAGGCTCAATCCAGACTTGCTCCCGCCTTTTATATACTAAAATAAGGGTTTCTGTCCTAACGCCGTTTCTGACAAGAATCAAATTTCTCTTCTGGAGCCAGATTTTATGTCCACCTAGCACTGGCGAATCCAGGGGCCGGGGGACTCTGGGCCGCCCCAAGATTGTCTTTATGGCGCACTCATTCCTTGTTTTTCACTCTTTTTTAAAGAATAAATTTGTCAGTTTGTCCAATTATTGGCGTCCTTGTCACATTGCCCCCCCCCCCAACATTTTGCTTATTAAAAACACCAAAAATAAGAAGAACAATAGGGAATTTTTTAAGAAAGTGGGAAACAAATTAGAATGAATATTTCGGCCCTATGTCCAAGGGCCGTCCTCAGCAATACAAATAAGAAAAAAACAACTTACGAGAGGATATTTCCTTACGAGAGGAAATATTCATTCTAATTTGTTTCCCACTTTCTTAAAAAATTCCCTATTGTTCTTCTTGTTTTTGGTGTTTGTGATGGAAAGGCAGTGTGGTCTTCCTCGTTATTTATTTTGCTTATTGGTGCCCTTGTCACATTGCCCTCCCGCCTGTCCCTGTCACCCAATCGAAAAAGAAGTCATATGGGTGAATTTCTCGTTCGTTTCTGCTTGAACTACATCCGTAGTGTTCGTATTTTTCAGAGGCGTTTTCATTCCCTATTTTTTCAGCTGTAGTTTCGTATTCGTATTCTTAAGAGTATTTTTCATTCTCTAATTTTAAAAGGTGTAGTTTCGTTTGAACATGATTTTTCTTTTACTTCTTATGTTGTATTTTTGTTTGTGTTTATGTGTCTTATTTTTTCTTTATTTACTCCTCTATAGCAGTAATTTTAATGTTTGTAAAGATAGTAAAAATAAATTATCATCATTGTCAGTAAATTTTAGAGTCAATTGATTCGTTTCATAGCCCAGAAAATGTATTTTTAAAATAAATAAAACCTGTTGTTTATTCACCCTTATTTTAGATTTGCATCAAGACATAACCTTTTTTAGATAGGGAAATTTTCAAGGAAGACCAATAAATTCGCTTTCAATCAGACATACCTGGAGATTTCGTATGATAATGTCGTTTGGTCATTTTTGCTTGACAAATGTTAGTGCCCTCTACCAGAACTTAGCTTAACTGAGAAGGAAAGGGAAAGGGTAGCATATTCAGAAGAAGAGAACGTAAATTGAGAAGTAGAGAGTTATAAATGTTCTGCAAACTGTAAAGTAGTGTTGCTTTTAGTTGCATTGGTATTTTTATAGATTATTACTTTTTTAATTTTGCTTTTAAATAGTTATACCTGTCCACAAGGCAGAAAGATAGGGAAGGAAGATCCGCCCTGATCGATACTGTTGACGAAAAAGTATTGGCTCGGTTTGAAATGAGAACTTACATTTTAAAAACGATCCTTTTCGTGTTTTGAAATCCCCCCATACACACATGAGGATATGACCTGTGTGTATATACGGGTATGGGCCACAAAAACGTAAATAAACAAAGAGAAAAAACTTAAAATATTGACGACAGGAAGAAATTTTAAGACTAATTATGTCAGAGGCAATGAATATGTTTTTATTCTTGGTTTATCAAACAGTTCGTGGTAACTGTAAGTAACGAGCGACCCGGCTCAATAGTAACCAAAACTCTAAAAAACGGAATTTTGATACCAATATATACATCAAAAGAATCGGATTTTTATGTTGATTTCAAATATATAAGTTTTATTAAGTTTAGTCTAACCAATAAAAGTTGTGAACCAGAGAACATTTCCCTTGTTAATGAGCCATTTGCCTAATTAATTATTAATGCTAGTTAATGCGTCCTAGAATGTCACGAGATGGCTCACTCGAACAGAAATTAAAAGCTCTAGTGTCCTTTTTAAATGACCAAAAAAGTTGGAGGGCAAATGGGCCCCCTCCAACGCTCATTTTTCCCGAAGGTACCCTAACGAAATTTTTTGATAGCCATTTTGTTCAGCATGATCAAAAAATCAAATAACCATTTCTTCGAGTATGACTTGATCTCCCACATTCCCCAGGGAAGGGCTGCATGCATGAACTTTGCCCATTATTTACATATAGCATTGGTAACTTGGAAGCATACAGACGTTTTCGGGGGTATTTTTTTTTGATGGGTGGTTGGGAGAAGGGGGTTACATGAGAGGATCTTTACTTGGAAGAATTTTTCAGGGGGAAAAGGAATTTTCTATGAAGGGGACGCTGGATTTGCCAGCACTATTTAAAAAAATTGTCAGAAATTAAATACAAAAACAAGTTTTTTTTCAACTGAAAGTAAAGAGAAACATTGAAACTTAAAAACGAACAGAAATTATGAAAGCTTAAAAATAACAGGAATTATTACATATATAAGGGGGCCTGCCCTCTAGTTAATGCCTAGCTCTTCATCTACGCTAAAGTTTTTTTTGTACTTTCAAAAGAGCCATTTCTTGTAATTAAACCGCCTATGTGATTCAGTGGTCATTCTTAAGGAATTAGATCAAAATTCAAACTTTAGTGTAAAGAGCGAGGTATGGACTAGGGAGTGGACCCCCTTATATACGTAATAATTTCTTTTTTTAAGTTTTAATGTTGCTCCTTGCTTTTAGTTGAAAAGATTTGTTTTTATTTATGTAATATAATTGAAACGCAGCCACAGAGAATCAGTAAAAAAGAAAAAGATGCTGTAAATGACAAAATTTTATTGAGTTTACAATCTTAGATTTTCATACAGAAAAATTAATTAGTTTTTCGGTCTTTTTATTGGTCAAAAATTTTACTTGGCAACACCGAGTAATATAGGTGGTGTTGTTTGGCTTCCCTTAGTGACAACCCTCAGGAAATAGTGTGGTCATCTAAGAATACTTCAAAAGAATAAACCAATAGGAATAAAGCACACTTCAATGCGTAAATTTAGGACAATAAAATCCTGACTGATGCAACTCTTTTTGAGAATCGGTATCTAATCAAGACACTTTTCTCCGAGTATTCCGTCATTATGACCTCCCACGATTTGTCGTTCTCTGTATTTATTAGAATTTCAACTGAATCTGATAAAACAATAGTCTTTTTTGAAGACAATTTTGTCAGTGTTTTCAAGTCCTGTCATCCATGAAAGCGAAAATAATAATTATTTGAGCATCGAAGCGATAGGTTGTAAAAGAAACTTTCGATTCATTTTCTGTGGTGTCAACTTTGATTTCTTTGTTGGCTTGTCATGGTTTCGTGAGCAGAATTAATTAGGTAATTAGTATGTTGTAATACTTTCAATTCGATATTCAAAACAGTATTAGAGGGCGCTTCTGATTTGCTGCCACATTGACCTTTGTGTCATTTAGGCATAACTTTCTGCGTATCCAAATACTGCTGGGCATTATTATCGAAAAGACGTGTGCTATAGATAGATAGATATGTGTATTTTAAAGCCAAATATACAGCCATGCACACAGTACAATAACATAAACGAAAGACACAAATAACATAAACTTTGATCAGCGATCATCATAAAACGCTTAAATGAAACACTGCATTAACCTAATACTAGTACTTAATACTTGAAAAAAGGTGCTTGAAAAGAACGCTTAACACTCGGAAAAAGACATAAATAAAACATTACATGTTCTTTATACTGATATGTTTTCTTTTTATTTATCTAATTATTTGTTTTACTTAACAACATTTCGAAATACTGTACTACTCTACAAATAAACTGAGGCGACGTACTATTTAAGAAATCTGGAAATATCAACTTATTATTTCCAACTATCCCTTCCCTTATCTCAGAGAGCCCCAGGCACCGGCTTAAGCAGTGCACTAAATAATCCTCTTTAACTCTGCAAAGTGGGCAAGTATATCTGTCTGCAAGTATAATCTGTTTTTCTTCCACTTATAAGGCAGGTACATGCCTAGGGGGCCAAGCATTGTAGGAAGGGGGGGGGTCATTTTCTGAATCTAGATCCAAGGGAAGCCCACTTTTCATCATCCCGGAGCACCATTTGTTCCACCACACAACTTCTACTACGCCGTTCGTCTTCGCGCGGAGCTTGGCCAACTATGTACCACCCAGTTTAAACGATTGTGAAAGGGGTGAACCCTTGCCACAACCTTCTGCGAAATTTCCTTTTTTATGTCTCATGAATTGTTTGATTTGGTGATTTTCGGTTACCCCCCCCCCCAAAAAAAATGTGCGCCTAAATAATTTTATATCACACCGCCTTTTCATTTATAAATGAGATTAAATAAAAAAAAGTATAAATGGCCCACAAAGGGTGGGCCTCGGGATCCGGCCTTCTGAAATCCTTATTCTTATGATTTCTACCTTCTTATTCTAATTATCTCATTTGATTTGATTTGGTTGTTTGATTTGGCAATTTTCGGTTACCCCCCCCCCCCCCAAAAAAAAAGAATGTGTCTGTGCCTAAATAATTTTATATAATACCGCCTTTTCATTTATAAATAAGATTAAATAAAAATATATAAATGGCCCGCAAAGGGTGGGCCTCGGGATCCGGCCTTCTGAAATCCTTATTCTTATGATTTCTACCTTCTTATTCTAATTATCAAATAAAATTAGCATCTTAAAACTACCCCCCCCCACTTTTTCTAAGAAAATCATGCGTTACGTGCATGATGACTTGCTGAATGTTCTGACGAGGTTTTATTTATATACTAAGAAGGATCTGTGCCAAGGATACCTGATACCTGATGCCTGCCTGAACAGAAAAGCCTTCTCTATTATGTCCTCTCACCTGAATAAGGTGATAAATCAAACAGTTCGCGGTATCGAACTGTAAGTAAGGAGTGACCCGGCTGAATAGTAACTAAAACTTCAAAAAAACAGAATTTTGATACCAATAGATACATCAAAAGAATCGGATTTATGTTGATTATAATTATATAAGTTTCATCAAGTTTAGTCATACCCATCAAAAGTTGCGAGCCTGAGAATCATGGAATCTTAATGAAAATCACACCATCAGATTTAACTTACAATAGAAACCTACTGTAGAGGTCTCAAGCTCCAATTTGCACAAATGTGGAGTTTGATTTTTGCCAGAAGAAAGATCACGGATGCGTGTTGATTTGTTAGTTTTCTTTTCCACAGGGGTGAACGTATCGACCCAGTGGTCCTAGAATATCGCAAGAGAGCTCATTCAAACTGAAATTAGAAGCTCTAGTACCCTTTTTAGATGTCCAAAAAATATGGAGGGCAATTAAGCCCCCTCCACTATTATTTGTTCCCAAAGTCACTGGATTAATATTTTGATATAGCCATTTTGTTTAGCATAGTCGAAATATCTAATAACTATATCTTTGAGGGCGACTTAATCCACTACAGTCCCCGGGGATAGGGCTGCAAGTTATGAACTTTTTTCATTGTTTAGCCTACACATAGTATTTGTTATTAGTAAGTATAAATACATTTTCAGGGGGTTTCTGGTGGGGGAGGAGATTGGGTTACATGGGAGGAATTTTTCATGGGGGAAAAAACTTTAAAGGGGTGCTGGATATTCCAGCATTATTTAAAAAGCGATCAGAAACTAAATAAACAACGAGGTTTTTCAACTGAATGTAAGGATTAACCTTAAAAATTGAAACAAACAGAAATTATTACGTATATGAGGGGGTTCCTCTCCTCGTCAATACCTCGCTGTTTGCGCTAAAGTATTTTTAGTAATTTTAAAAGAGTTATTTAGTCTAATTAAACGGCCTTTGTGATTCAGGGTACATTCTTAAAGAATTGGAACAACATTTGAACTTTAGTATAGAGCAAGGTATTGACGAGGGGGCGAACCCCCTCATATTGCGTATATGAGGAAGTTTGCATCCTCGTTATTACCTCGTTCTTAATGCTAAATTTCAAATTTTGTAAAGTAATGGCCGACATGAGCAATAATTTGCCTGTGTTGTTTTCCAGCCAATCTTAGCATTTGATTTTACCTTAAGCAGCTTCATAACTATGATTCTAATGTGATAGTGAACCAAAGATATTGTATGTATTTGGCTGTTGGTTGTTATTAAATTAAAAAAAAAAAATTCCATATGAAAGTAAGGAATAACCTTAAAACTTAAAACGAGTGTAAATTAATACGTCTATCTTTTTAAGATTTTTTCTTTCATTCTTTTCAGTCATTTGAGAATTGCCCAGCTTGTGACTCTCATTTTCCTAAAAATAGTTTCGACCTCTTTGGCCGTTTTGTTACTAAGCCTTACAAAATTAGTTCCGCGAATATCCCTAATTTAAATTAATTGGGAGAATCTTTCCATGGATAAATTTTTCGTGGAGGAAGGGAATTTTCCAAGGAAGGAGAGCTGTATTTCCCGACATTATTGGAAAATTGATCAGCAATTATATACAAAATGAGTTAGTTCAACTGAATGTAAGAAGCAACATTAAACAAAAGCAACATTAATATTCAAATTCCGTTTTAATTATTCATGTACGGTGAGCTAAATTCAAAAACTACATTAATTCAAAAACGTTCAGAAATTAAATACAAAAAGAAGTTTTTTTTTCACTGAAAGTAAGGAGCGAATTGTGACAAAGAGACAAAGTTTAGTAGTCAAATACATCACAGAATAAACCAATGTAATTAAAGTAGCTCTTTTAAGATGGTGGTGTAGGAAAATAACTTCTATTTTTCTCTTTGACTTATCCTTTTTAATATGATATGATGCATCCCGTTATATTGAATTTTTTCATGATTCCACGCGTCGGAGCGCGAGCTTGGAGGAGGCGTCAAATTCACAGCTCTGTACCAAAAGTTTCTCATGGGCAGGATAGAAGTTTTCATAACTGTATTGGTATCTAAGCTGTAAGGCACACAGTACTGACACAAATTTTACACAATGTCCGGAGCCCCCACTTAACTAGGCATGCCGAAGCCCCGCTCCTTGTCTACCTATATCCCTGGTTTCAGACAATGGGGGTATGCTGTGGAAAGTTTCTTAGTGCCAATTTAAGATTTTTTTTTTTTTGGGGGGGGGTTCTTTAGCACGCAGCCTAACGGTAAGTATTTTTGATAAGGTTTTAAACCTTTTGCTGGCTTATTTTTCGGGTATTGGAATATTAATGTTGCCTGAAAGGATAATGATATGTTGGAATACTGGGCACTGTAGTTGCATGTTGTATAGTGCGTTTGATTTGCATATTTTTAAATCTAGGTTACATTATTATCTGGTTGCAATGATTTTCAGGCGAATTATTTTCTAGTAAAAGATACTGTTTAAACCATGAAGTGTTTTTGCTTCAAAAAATCTCAAAAAGGAATGACTTTCTTGTCGCTGAAATAGATTTCAGAGTAATGACCGATTCAGCAGTTGAAAAAAAAAACTAACCATAAAATGTTGATTTACTCGTTTTCATAGCAGACGTCTGCGCAGTGGACATCTTAATTTTTTACTCTACAAAATTGGTGGTAAACCGAAGTATTGAGTGTCATCAATTAACATTATGTATAATTTGCAAGGGTTTTAGACCTCACGGCTTCATATTACTATTTTGGATTTATACCTTTTATCATTATTGTTGTCTAAAAAATTTGATTTCTTTCATTTTTGGGTACAAAAATTTGGTTTTTGGATTTGTTTCCTTATTGCGTAGACGAGGTGATTTCCTTTAAAGTGAGCTTTGCCTATTTTTATTTTAGTCAAGTCATAAAGAAACGTATTTCTCAAAATCTCTGGGTGGGAGGGGATGATTTTTTTCATTTATTGAAAACATAAAAGAAAGGTATTTTTCCAAATTTGTGGGAAGAATCCCCCCCTGTATTAACATCCCTGGGTCTCGTCAAAAGGAAGCCAAATATTCAATGCTCCTAAAAGACAATTTGGGTCTTGTCGCAGTAGGATTCCATTTGATGCCGTATTTTACGCGTTGTATATCTATCAAATTTTTGGCTGATCAAAAGTAACGAAGCTATTAAGCTTTTAGGCAAAAGTTCTTTCTCCGTGGGTGGCGGGATTTCAAAAATAACCCGCATTCACCGGCAGCATATGAGCCGCGAAATTGGATTAGTATAAAAAATCAGCAAGTTTCAATTTGCCTTTAAAATAAACATCAAAGTATAACTTTCAGAGTTAATAAAAGTTGCCAGATATCAAAACAGCGTTCGTTAAAAGTAACGTTGATCTGTAAGAATAAACGGGGCTGAAATAGTAACGTTAAAAAAGCCTTTCTTAAAAAGAAATATCCAATTTTGTAACTTGAGAATTCCACGTTTTCTTTATTAGTATCTTTAAAAATAGCGTGAGCTGCTGAGGTTGCAGTACGCTGTTATTATTCTGTCTAAGGTAATGTTTCTAAACAAGACTTTTATCAAACCTCTTTCAGTAATCAAGTCCTTATAACTAGAAATAAGAATAGCTAAATTAAAAAATTGGCACACTATTTTCAATTGACATTTTGTTTCCGTATAAAATTGCTGATAATCTTTTGGTAAGACTACTCATCTAAAGACACTACCCTTCCAGCACTAACCACTAAATTGATTCATTTCGGATGGAAAGTAAAGGTTTATCATCATTTTTAGGACTTAAAGTCCTTATCTGGAAAGGTTTCAGAATCCCTTTTGGCCTGGGTTGATATACTCTTCACGAGTGTCTTCGTCCAGTGAAGTTGACAATGAGTCATGTGTGGAGAGAACCAAAGTAATAGATGAGCGGTTTACTTTGACCGTACCTCATCCTATATCAGACAGTTCGTGGTAACGAACTGTAATTAAGAAGCGATGTAGCTCGATAGTAACTGAAACTAAGAAACAGAATCTTGGTAAAAATAAATGCATCAAAAGAATCGAATTTTGATGCTTGTGTAGAATATATAAAATTCATCAAATTTAATGTTAAACATCATAAGTTAGGAGCCTTAGAAAATCTGCCCGGTTTTTGAAAAAGGGGGAAACTCTCCCAGAAAATCAAGTGATCTTAATGTAAATGACACTATCAGATTTAGCGTACCAGAGAACGCACTGTAGACATTTCAAGCTCCTATGTACAAAAATGTGGAATTTCGTTTGTCAGAAGAAAGATCACAGATGCGTGTTTTTTGTTTTTTTTTTTTCCTGGGGTGATCGTATCGAAGCAGCGATCATAGGAGATCCGAAGAGGGCTCATTTGATCTCAATGTTATGAAAAAAATTCAAAACCTGGAGTAGTTTTTTTTTCTATTTTTGAAATGAAAACTCCGCAAAAAGGTATTTCTTGATGTTCTCAAACCCCCACCTCCATTGGCATCCATGGCTCCTGTCTCAAAACTACCTTTTTCTGCCTTTTGAAAAACTCTTTGATATTTTGATAAGAATATTAGCCCGTTAAAACAACGAAAAAATACCTTTAATTAACAATAAACTTTGTTTCTCTGTTGCCAGTCGAATTGAATCAGATGGAAAAGAAGAAAGATGTCAGAAATAGCCTATATAGGCCTACTATATAATTTTTTTTTTAAATACCACTTGTCTTCCGGTTTGAAATGAGCCTATTCCCAAAATCTAGACAAGTGGACTAATTATCCATTCAACATGAACAATGTCACCCAGAAAATGCATGTAACTCAATTTACCTTTTTACTATTAGTTTAGATATAAGTGGATAGTAACGTTACTATCCGTAACGTTGGGTGACATCTTTTCTGCCAGAAGGTAGCTATTACCGTTTGTAATGAAGTGATTACGTATAATTATTTACTGGATGTTAAGACTGACTTGTAACCTTATTACTCACTAAGTCAGGTTTAAATAGCTGGCTATAACAAATCGTTATCACACACCAGTGGAAAATAATACTTGAGCCAAAAATAGTACTTGCAAGAGACGTTGTATTGCCCCTAGGTATTTCCTACAAAAGGCCTGGATTTTAAGTCTCTTTTTGGTTAAACCTGGAAAGGAGCTACTCGGGTCAATAGTAACCGAAACTCTGAAATACCGAATTTTGTTATCAATCGAAAGAATTGTCTTTTTTTTACCCCCCTCACATGCTCCTTACTTTCAGTTGATTTTTTTTAATTTGATTTGAATTAATAGATCTAATCGTAACACCTTGATTTGATCTGTTGTTTTGATGGAAATTGAACTTCACGTAAAGCTAACATAGATGTACTGATGAAAAGGCGTATCCACGGGAGAGGGGTTCAGTTTTTGACCCTCCCCCCTAAAAAGTTTCTCTCCGACTACTAAAACATAACAAAAATGCATATAATTTTTTTCCTGTTTTTTTAAAGCTTTTTTGTACCCCCCCCCCCGAACAAAATCCTGAATACGCCCTTGACTGAAATTTAAGCCTCATTTTTGTTTCGCCTCTGAAATACGGAAAAGTCCATTTTCTATCCTCATCGTTGGTATTTATACGCATCTTTTTAAACTAAGACAACTAAGAAAAACACCGGCATACCAGGGTTAGGGTTTGACCCCCCCCCCCAAAAAAAAAAATGTTTCTGTCCGACTAGTAAAACATAACAAAAATGCATATAAAATTTTTTGCTGAGTTTTTTGAGCTTTTTTATAACAAGAGAAAATATCACGAACAGAATAAAAATTTGGCTTTTGGGTAAAACATAAGAAAAATGCATTTTTTAATGAATTTTTAAAGCTTTTTTTGTAATACTCCCCCCCTCCCGAGCAAAAACTTGGATGCGCCTTTGAATGATGGTGACTGGAAACTGGAATTTAAGCCTCGTTTTTGTCTCACCTCTGAAGTACGGAAAAGTCCACTTTCTGTCCTTATCGATGGTTTTATACGCATCTTTTAAATTAAGACAACTAAGAAAAACAATTTTTTTTTTTTTTTTTGGAAGTAGGAATAAACTATTTTGAAAGATATTTTATCATCAGCCCGGATACTATTTAAGCAACAGTTTCGTAGGGTAGCAACCGAGTTTGTTAGAGATAAATGTGTCTTCCTGTGACAACTAATTTTTCATATGCATGCACACTGGGATTTAGTGGTAAGGATGCAAGAAAGACGGCACTAGGCCCTCAAGATCCAAACCGGCGGTGCTGATCTCCGTTTCATGGCCCTTCAGCCAGGAAGTGTAATGGGGGCTGGGGGCCAACCATCCTGTGCTTTCACCCTTGATTTGGCTTGGAAAGCCCAAATTTGGAACACATCAGGCGATTTATACCTACAAACAATTTATAAACCCTTTTTAATTGTTTGGTATCTCGGTTAGGATTGGGTCACAAGGGCCTTTGCCTCTCTGGGTTCTTGCCTGATTTCCCATTTTGAAATAAGAATTATTCAAGGCGGAAGAATACGAAGCAAGTTTACAAGCTACAAGTCAGCCTTTTCGCTAGCAACTCGTAAACTAGTTCAGTGTACTTGATGCTCTCTCTCCGTTAGCTGCTTTTAAAAATGCCGTGTCAAAAGTGGAAGTGCCGGCGACTTTCAACACCACTTGCTGGCTTCTGTTTGAATTGGCTTGTATACTAGCCAGGGGTACTCACATGAGGTACTGCGCAGGTTGCTTTGTTTTTATGCCACTTGGTATTAACCAAGTGACATATAGCAATCGCAAATTCTGTCGGTCCCGGTTATGCTACTTTCGGCACTTCCAGGTAAGCTAGGACGATGAAATATGGCAGGCGTACCAGGGACCGGACCAGATTAAGTTAGAAATAGTCGTTTTCCCGATTTGACCATCTGGGGGGGGGCTGTTAATTCGAAAAAAATAGAAAAAATTTAGTATTTTAACTTACGAACGGCTGATCAGATCTTAATGAAATTCGATGTTTGGAAGGATATAATGTCTCAAAGCTGTTATTTTAAATCCCGACAGGTTCTGGTGACATTGGGGGAACTGGGAGGGGGAAACCCTAAAATCTTGGAAAACACTTAGAGTGGAGGGATCGGGATGAAACTTGGGGGAAAAATAAGCACAAGTCCTAGATACATGATTGACATAACTGGGATGGATCCGCTTTCTTTGGGGTAGTTGGAGGGGGGTCAATTCTGAAAAATTAGAAAAAATGATGTATTTTTACTTACGAACAGGTGATCGGATCTCAATGAAGTTTGATATTTAGAAGGATATCGTGTCTCAGAGCTCTTATTTTAAATCCCGACCGGATCTGGTGACATTGGGGGGAGTTGGGAGGGGGAACCTAAAACTTGGAAAACACTTAGAGTGGAGGAATTGGGATGAAACTTGGTGGGAAAAATAAGCACAAGTCCTAGATACTTGACTGACATAACCGGAACGAATCCGCTCTCTTCGTGGTAGTTGGGGGGAGGGTTAATTCTGAAAACTATAAAAAAAGGTATTTTTAACTTACGAATGGGTGATTGGATCTCAATGAAATTTGATATTTAGAAGGATATTGTATCTCAAAGCTCTTATTTTAAATCCCGACCGGATCCAGTGACATTGGGGGGAGTTTGGGGTAGGGGAACCTAAAAAAAATGGAAAACGGTTAGATTGGAGGTATCGGGATGAAACTAAGTGGGAAAAATATGCGGAAGCCTTTGGTACGTGATTTACATAATTGGAACCGATCCGCTCTATTGGGGGGTGGGGGTAATTCTGAAAAATTAGAAAAAATGACGTATTTTTAACTTACGAAGGAATGATCTGATCTTCATGAAACTTCATGTCTAGAAGGACCACGTAACTCAGATATCTTATTTTAAGTCTCAACCGGATCAAGCGTAATTGGTGGGGGGGGGCAGTTGGGAGACTGTATATCTTAGAAAATATATATAGCGGTGATATCAGGATGAAACTGGATGGGAAGAATAGAAACCTGTCTAAGATACGTGACTGACATAACCGGACCATATCTGCTCTCTTTGGTAGAGTTGGGGGGGGGGGGTAGTTTTGAAAATTGAGATATTTGTAAATTACGAAAGGGTGACCAGATCTGAATGAAATTTGATATTTAGAAGGATCTTGTGCTTTAAAGCTCTAGTTTTAAATTCCGACCAGATCCTGTGATATTGGGGGAGTTGGAGGGGGAAACCGGAATTCTTGGAAAACGTGAAAATTGGGGTATTTTTATGGTACAAATAGGTGATCGGATTTTAATGAAATTTGATATTTAGAAGGAATTCATGTCTCAGAGCTCTTGTTTCAAATCCCGACCAGATTCTTCGACATCGGAGGGAGTTGGAGCTGGAAATTTAGGAAAACACTTGGAGTGGAGGAATCAGGATGAAGCTTGGTGGATAGAATAAGCAAATGTCCTTGATACGTGATTGACAGAACTGTACTGGATTTGCTCTCTTTGGGGGGGGAGGGGTTCGGTGGGTTGGTGATTTTGGTGCTTCTGGACGTGCTAGGACGATGAAAATTGGTAGGCTGTCAGGGAGCTGCAGAATTTGACTTGATAAAGTCGTTTTCCCAGATTCGACCATCTGGGGGGCTAAAGGGAGAGGAGAAATTAGAAAAAATTAGGTATTTATAACTTACGAGTGGGTGATCGGATCTTAATGGATTTTGATATTTAGAAGGACATCGTGACTCAGAGCTCTTATTTTAAATCCTGACCGGCATTAAGCCTCTTATTTTTCCTTTTAAATCAATCTAATGATTCTTAGAATTTTGTTAGAGCTCATACCATATGATCTCTTGGCTCTTCTTGCGTCGTCGCAAGTGCCATATGAGCTCTTAGCTCTTGTTTTCAAGATTAGCAGATTTTTCAATGCCAAACAACGGCACGTGGTTTCCACACGCCAGCCAGTCAGCTATTGAGCAAGCGAGAAATGTTTGTGTACTCGGGTACTACTCGCTGACTTTCCTGCTTGTTAACTCGCCCCGTCTACTTGAGACTTTATGTCTTTGAATCCTAAGGTTTACATTTATTAGAGATCTACGAGGCTTGCTATTACGAGTATTTCATCGGTTGTTTTGTAGGAATACGTTGAGAATGTATTTTTATTTCTTTTGTGTCACCTGTAAGAAAATGCAGTGATGTTGAGACCTTAGATCCAGTATGAAATTAAATAAAAAAAAACTATTTTTTTTTGCTGAAAGTAAGGAGCGACATTAAAACTTAAAACGAACAGAAATTACTCCGTATATGAAATGGGTTGTCCCCTCCGCAATCCCTCGCTCTTTACGCTAAAGCTTTTAATTGTTTTAAAAAATAGAATTGTGGCAAAAAGTCGAACTTTAGCGTAAAGAGCGAGGGATTGCGGAGGGGACAACCCATTTCATATACGGAGTAATTTCTGTTCGTTTTAAGTTTTAATGTCGCTCCTTACTTTCAGCAAAAAAAATTAGTTTTTTTTTATTTAATTTCTGAACGTTTTTGAATTAATGCATGTTTGGGTTTGGCTCTCCGCACATAAATTATTAAAATGAAATTTGCATATTAATTCCTTTTTTGGCTAAATGGCTTTCTCTTAGTTTTGATCAGACAATTTTGAAAAATAAGGGGTGAGGAAGGAGGCCTAGTTGCCCTGTAATTTTTCGGTTCCTTAAAATGGCAACTAGAACTTTTAATTTTAACGAACGTTTTTATTAGTAAAAAATATGCGTAACTTAAGAATTAACTTACGTAACAAACTTTCATAACCTTATATTTTTATTATGTATACGAGGGGGTTTGTACCCTCGTTAATACCTCGCTCTTTACACTAAATCGTAAGTTTTGTCCCAATTCTTTAAGAATGACCCCTGAATCAGAAAGGCCATGGAATAAATAGTTGAAATTACTAAAAATACTTTAGCATAAAGAGCAAGGTATCTATCTCCTCCTAAATACCTCGCTCTTTATGCTAAAGTATCTTTAGAACCCCTCATATGCGTAATAATCTCTGTTCGTTTTAAGTTTCAATGCTACTTCTTCCTTTCATTTGAAAAAACGTTTTCATGTTTATTTTTCATTGTTTTCTTATAGTAATGCTAGAGAATCCTGCGCCCTTTTCATTGAATTTTTCTTCCCCCATGACAGATTCCTCCAAGGAAATATCCTCCAACATAGCCCCCTCTCCTCAGCCCCACCCCCAAATAAAATAAAATCCCCCTGAAAACGTCTGTACACTTCCCAATAACCATTACTATATGTAAACACTGGCCAAAGTTTGTAACTTGCAGCCTCTCCCCCAGGGATTGTGGGGGAGTAAGTCATCCCCAAAGACATAGTTATTATGGTTTTCGACTATGCTGAACAAAATGGCTATCTCAAAATTTTGATCCGTTGACTTTGGGAAAAAATGAGCGTGGGAGGGGGCCTAGATGCCCTCCAATTTTTTTGGTCACTTAAAAAGGGCACTAGAACTTTTCATTTCCGTTAGAATGAGCCCTCTTGCGACATTCTAGGACCACTTGGTCGATACGATGACCCCTGGGGAAAAAAAAAAAAAAAAAAAAAAAAAACAAATAAACACGCACCCGTGATTTGTCTTCTGGCAAAAAATACAAAATTCCACATTTTTGTAGATAGGAGCTTGAAACTTCTACAGTAGGGTTCTCTGATACGCTGAATCTCATGGTGTCATTTTCGTTAAGATCCTACGACTTTTAGGGGGTGTTTCCCCCTATTTTCCTAAATAAGGCATATTTTCTCAGGCTCGTAACTTTTGATGGGTAAGACTAAACTTGATGAAACTTATATATTTAAAATCAGCATTAAAATGCGATTCTTTTGATGTAGCTATTGATATCAAAATTCAATTTTTTAGAGTTTTCATTACTATTGAGCCGGGTCGCTCCTTACTACAGTTCGTTACCACGAACTGTTTGAAACTAAATAACTGTACTGCAAAGAATTTTATTTGATTAAGTCGCAACTTATTCAGAGTCAGAAAACATGAAATTATTTATCATTCTGTATAAGGTCTTCCATCACTTGCGTTCATTTAATGAATATTCATTTCGTTGTATTATTTGCAGGAAAAGGTATAATGAAAATAAAAAAAAGTCATGGTAATAGATTGCCCTTAAGCATGATTCGAAATGTCTTGTCTGCTAATGAAACATGTATACATTTTTTCTTGTTGAATATGCACATATTGCGCATAGGAATTTAGCTTGGGAGATAGACGAAGCAAGTTTCAACAAAAAGATCAGACGAATTGGATGAATTTATCAAAATGATGAGCCGGTAAGAATAGTGAAATTCTTAAATCTTATGAACCACCCCATTCTGTTACGTGCCTGTTATCTGAAGATAATGTTACTACTAACAAATCATTGTAGCGCCATGTCGCTTGTGGCCAATGCGCCCGCTCTTCCCCGATCTCAGTATACTCAAAGTTTAACTCTTTATCCCCTACCAAGAAGATCCGACTACCTTTGAATCCTTCCTTACGACGTCTTCCCGCACCCTTCAGGTTCGACCTGCTTTTTGTTTGGTCCTAGATAGATGGCCGAAAAGGAAGATTTTTGGTAATCTTCATCCTTAAAACATGTTCTAGTCTTCTTAATGATTTCATTATGGCCCTAGAAAGTGGGATAGAACCAGATGTTTCGTATCGCTTGTTATTTGATATACGGTCATCCAAAAGGATACCCAAACCTGTCCGTACACTATCCCTCTGAAAACCAAAAACAAATCCTCCCCCGTCTTCCTAAGCGCAAACGCTTCATACTGATTTTCTTAAACTTATTAATTTGCCTCTATAATAAACCTAAATAATTTTCAAACCTATTTTTGCACCCTAAACTCTCAAAACCCCAAAAACTCGTTTATTTTGCTAACATTCTACAACCGAAAAAAAAAACATCATAAAAATATTAAACGGGCTAAACATTTCCATGCAGGAAGGGTGTTTGTGCAGGAAGGGTCTTTTCAAGGACCCTTTCCAAGGGTCTTTTCAAGGGTCTTTCAAGGAAGGCTGGGAATTTCTTCTAAGATTAATCTAAATAACCCTGTTCCCGAAAAAAAAAAAAATAGAAAGCAGTTTCTTGTCAAATGGTTCGTAGTAACGAACTGTAAGTAAGGAGCGACCCGGCCCAACATCAATCGAATAGATAGCTATTTTGAAATTACTAAAAATACTATAGCGTGAAGAGCGAAATATAGACGAGGGAGCGAACCCCGTCATATACATAATAATTTCTGTTCGTTTAAGTTTTAATGTTACTCCTTATTTTTAGTTGAAAAAAACTTGTTTTAAGAAACAGTCAGTATTTTTCAGTTTTTTCTCTTCCTATTATGGAGCCATAAACTTATACACCTGTAGGATGTTCTTGGTTCCTTTTTTGCATGTGTTCTCTATTATTTTGACGTGTTCTCGCAATTAAATAAATCAAACAGGTGAGGAATTGTAAGTAAGGAGTGACCCGACTTGAGAGGTGTTGACGAGGGAGGTAACCCTTATATATACAGAATAATTTCTGTCCGTTTTGAGTTTTAATTTTGCTCCCTATTTTAGGTTAAAAAGCTTTTTTGTATTTAATCAAACAGTTCGTGGTAACGAACTGTAGTAAGGAGCGACCCGGCTCAATAGCAAACGAAATTTTAAAGAATTGAATTTTGATACCAATAGTTACATCAAAATTATTGAAATTTTATGCTCATTCTAAATATATATGTTTCATCAAGTTTAATTTTACTCATCAAAAGTTACGAGCCTGAGAAAAATTGCCTTATTTTCGAAAAAAGGGGAAAACATCCCATACAAGTTATTTAATCATAATGAAGATCATATCATCAGATTCAGTGTATTAGGAAACCCTACTGTAGAGGTTTCAAGCCCCTATTTGCAGATATGTGGAATTTTGTATTTTTTGCCAGAAGAAAGATCACGGATGCGTGTTTATTTTTAATTTTTTTTTTCAGGGGTAATCGTATTGATCCAGTGGTCCTAGAATACCGCAAGAGGGCTCCTTCGAACGGAAACTAAGAGCTGCTAGTGCCCTTTTTAAGTGACCAAAAAATTGGAGGGCACCTAGGCCCCCTCCCACGCTCATTTTTCCCAGACTCACCCGATTAAAATTTCGAAATGGCCATTTTGTTCAGCATAGTCAAAAATTTAATAAACATTTCTTGAGGATGATTTGATCCCCCACAATCCCCAGAGAAATGGATGCAAGTTAGGAACTTTGCCCATTGTTTACGTATAATATTGATTGTTGGGAAATATACAGACGTTTCTAGGAGAGATTCTTTCTGGTGGGGGGGGGGGTGAGGGGAGAGGTTGCCTGGGAAGATCTTTCCATGGGGGAAGGGACATTTTTATGAAGAGGGTACCGGATTTCCCAGGATTATTTAAAAAACAACCAGAAATTAAATAAATAAAAACAACAAGTTTTTTCAACTGAAAGTAAGGAGCAACATTAAAAATTAAAACGAACAAAAATTATTACGTACATGAGGGAATTTGCCCCCTAGTCAATACCTCGCTCTTTGTGCAAATTTTTTTTGTGCATTCAAGAGCGCTTTATATTCTAATTATACGGCCTTTGTGATTCAGGGTCATCCTCAAAGAATTCGAACTGTAGCGTAAAGAGCGAGTTATTGAATAGGGGGCGAATCCCCTCATATACGTAATAATTTCTGTTCGTTTTAAGTTTTAACGTTACTCCTTACTTTCAGTTTTTTTTTTTTTTTATTTAACATGTAAAAAGAATGAACGTTCCTCTTATGGTTGGCTCAAACGAAACAGAAAAGAGAAATAAGAGTAAGAAATACTTTCATTTCCCTTCCCCCATAGAAAACACATGTGCTTAAGTCACTTTATATTGATTTGGCTTTATGTTTGAGTTTTCTTGAAATGACGGCAGGTTTTACATATTAGCAAACATGCAAAAAGGAAAAAAAATAGTTTAACGACTTTGCCTATGACTGGTAGTCTACATTAAAGTCTAAACCCAGGAACATATCTTCTTTGTGTCTTATTCGCCTGTTTGTCTGATTCGGACAGGAAAGGGGGGACGGTCGTGCCTCGCCTCTCAAACGTTTAATATTCCTTTTATACGACCTATAATTTCCTGTGTTTTTATTTGATTTAAGTTTTATTTCTAATTTTAAAGAAGTTTAAGGTAGCCTCTTACAGGGGCGGGAGATCTAGAACAAAATCTTGGGGAGGCCCAATGTGACAAAGATGCTAATGAGCAAAATCTTGGGGGGGGGGCAATGTGACAGAGGTACCAATAAATGACCAAACTGATAATTTTGAAAAATTGGAAAAAAAACATGATAAGAGGGTGCCAGAAAAATATTGGGGGTGGGGTCCTCCAGGGCCCCCCTAGATTCTCCAGTCCCCTCTTTTTGAACAAATCTCTATGAATATGTCTGTATGCGTTCGGTCGATACTAAGCCGGAAAGTTTTTATGTAAATTTTTTTTTTAATGGTTTCAAAAACAATCCCCTGATTGTTTTTGACATTTAAGTGTATTTAAAGAGGGGTCGGTAGGTTTGAAGCCTTTTGCTCTCCAAGAGAACCTTTTTTCAAGTGCAGATCATACTATTCGTAAGTTGTGGTGTCATGTTGCATCAATCGTGAGCCAAAACTTGCTCTCTTACTTAAGTTTTTTATTAGGTAAAGCTTGGTAATAGGATATCGGATTTCACTTTGAGTGGTTTTTAAAATGAAACTGGAATCCAGATGACGCTGATTTGTCAAGTGTCTGAATTCTCCCCTTTTTGTGATAAACGGTGGGTGGTTACAAGCAGGGCTGTAATAATTTAAAATCAAAAGAAAGTTTCCATCTGGTTTCTGGTCTTTAAAATAGAACTAGAGAACCCCGTATTTAGGGTTTATTCATATTTCTTTTGTGTAGAAGCATTCTATCTACACACAGGAGGGGCTATGGGAGTGTAATTCCCCTATAATTTGCCTAAAAGACTTGCTTTTGGGAAAAGAAAACTGGCTTAATATAGTCCCTTCTTTTTTCCCCTGACTTCAATTAATACCTAGAAAATTTCCCGATCTAAAGGTTTGAACGCGATTGACTTTTACATTCTTTGAAGGATTCCCGGGAACTTGAGGGTATCACCCAATAATTATGTTTCAAATTACAGGGCTACTGACCCTCTTCAAAAATATGGGCCATATTCCGACTCTCAAACTACATCGGGGGCAAGAATAATCTGCAAATCCGCCTATGTCTTCCATAAACCATTTTTACTCTTTAATGGTAGACAACAATTCGCTCGAGTACGAAAACAAGTCCCTATCGTTTTGGCCGGTAAATCTAGGTTAAAATGATATTCCAATACTAAAACCTCTATAACATGGACATAAAACTTCAACTTCTCTGATCTTCTCGCTTCCTAGCTCCGAATCCAGATTTCCAGGTCTTCCATTCTAGTCCTTATCTGATACATAAACAATTATCCCAGACTTGCGTTTGTAAAATACGCTAGTCCTGTCCCATCTAACACAGCTTTTATCTGATACGGCGAGGTCTTTCGACCATAGTTTCGCCTAATAAGCAGTGTTTTTTTTTTTAAATCTTTCAATGTTATTATTAGATTAATATTATTAATATCATCTCTAATTCGATTAGTCGAAAGGCTTTTTAAAAAACCTAAGTCTTTTAAACTAAGTAAGCCTAAACTAAATCTAAATAGCATAAACTATGCTGTCCAGCTAATAAAGTAATATGGTCCTAAAATCGTAATGTCGTTTTTCCAACGCTGAATGCGGCCCTGTGTTTATTTTTTTATATTTTGTCACATTAAGTGCATCTCTCTTCTAGCTTTCTGAAGCTACACAATAGGAAGAAGAACAGGATTTCTCATTTGATGAAACCTTTAAATAACACCTCTCTCTCTCTCTCTCTCTCTCTCTCTCTCTCTCTCTCTCTCTCTCTCTCTCTCTCTCTCTCTCTCTTTCCCCTCCCCCTCTCTCTCACTCTCTCTCTCTCTCTAAAAAAAAAAAAAAAAAAAAAAAATGGATCTGAAAATGCAGAGAAGTAGGCTAATAAGTTTCTAAAATGTCACGTTGACAACAATAACGTGCAGTTAGAAATCCTGGTCTACACGACCTTTTTGCTGATTTATGACGGATGGGTGAGGACTTCGCTTTAATTAGGAGATGATTAAGATTCTTCCTTTGAGAGGGTTCATAGTTTTGTCCCGTGCCTGCATAGTTTGACATATTTAGGTTATGCTTTATGCCTATATAAGCTTTATATCAGCACAAGGGGGCTAAACATCGCTTGTCGTAATATGTAAATGAATTCATGCCTTTGATTCTACCCCGTACGGCTGTCTCCAAGCCTATTTTGCACCTAGTAACAATCCCCCTACAAGGTACATACGCTGGCTTTAAGCTAGTACCTTCTCCCGAGACGCATACGTAGAACTTTGTTGTTGTTTTTTTTTTTTGGGGGGGTGCAATAATAATAAAAGAAATTATTTGATGATTTGAATAAGGATTTACCAAAAATTCGGAAAATTTAGGATTTCGAAAGGGGGCCGGACCCCAAGGCCCCTCTCCTGTGTACATTCTCTCCCTTCAAATGTCAAGTTTTCTTATGGTTTTCCTGGGAATGTACAACGTTTTAAATTCAGTTACGTCTTCTATGTTTTAATCTGACCCCCTCCCGATGCGCGGTTTCCTGGGCCCAACTCTGCCTAAAGAGTAGGTATGAGAGAGGAACAGACCTAGTACTTAACCCTGCAGACCATCTTCTGTCAATACTTTTCTTCTGTGACACAATGGACAGTCATGAGGCAGATATAGGCCTTGTGATCAGGGGAGAAGGGGAGAGATCTAAATATAACTGCAGTGCTACATTTCAAAATTTTTTATGTGGTTTGTAGTGTTATGTGATAGATTTATGCAATACAGTCCAGTATTTTCATCTATTGGGGATGAATAGGGGGCTTGTGCCCCTACATTTGAAAAAAGTGACAAATATACCCCACCCTACATAATGTCATGAAACTGCAAACTAGCTCCACAACATAGACCATTGTCTTTTTTTGCACTATTCCGCATTTTATAGCATGAAACAGATATAATTACTAACTACACATAAAGTAACCAAACATTTCATTATCAGATTTTTTTTCGACGAATTACTAAAGTTACTATGAAATGTGATGTTGTGCTTTTGTTAATAAAATGAGAAATTTTATTTATAAAATTGTAATTGTTTTAATAAAATGGGAATAGAAAGAAGAATACTTGAAAGATAAACAAATCATTAGGATTCATTGCAAGTTTGGGATACAATGGCTAATAATCCTAATGGACTTTTCCATATATACTTCATCTAAAGCGGTTTGAGTTTTACAGGGAATTTGTTTGGATTTTTTACGGCTAACTAGATACACGGGAAAATTTGTGAACCAAAAATGAATTAGTTTCTTATCTTTTACAGTTATTGGAATTAGAAAGAAAGATTTGCTTTCTGAGAAGTCCCTTTTTTGCCCCTTTCACCATGAAAACATCCTCCATGGAAAGATCTTCCCACATAATCTCCTCTCACTGACCCCCCTCCAAAAATATAGTATATATTTCTTATTTTCTCTTAAGAAGGGGGGATTTCTCTTCTTATGTGGAGGTATGGATGGACTAACATACATCAGTTAAAATTATAAATTTGCTCCTATAGGAATATATAGCTGTGAAAACTCCGAGCTGATTTATCAGAAAATACCCTTTTTTCTAGTATATAAACATTACAAAATTATTCGTAAGCCCGATTTTAAAATATTAAAACCTCGTGACTCTTAAGTTTCTCAGAAATCTAGTTGCGAGCAGTTAGTTCGTTTTATTTTACTAGCATGAGACCTAGGAGAAAAACACTGTCTTTTCATAGCATGAGAGTTACTTAGGGTCTCTCCATACTTGGAAATCCATGAAAAACTGGAAAAAATATCTTGGAAATAAGATATACATTTCCATTTGCTTCCGTCTTGATCTTCACCTGGAAATTTGCTTTGGCTTGTGGCTCCCCTTCTACATTGAAGGATCAAAATTATGGCTCTTTTATGTAGCCTATACCACTCACTGGGATATGTCATAATAAGTCCAATCAATTATCTCTTTTTTAAAAGCACTTGGTTGAGTGTCCCACCCCTAAAGTTCCCCAGTCTTATGCCCCCTTTCGCCCTTCTCCCTGAAAAAATAAACTAATCCGGGATCGCTTAATGTTTTCAAATACACTTTAGTTCGGGTTTAGTCCAACTAACCAATATATATATATATATATATATATGTATATATATATATATATATATATATATATATATATATATATATATATATATATATATATATATATATATATATATATATATATATATATATATATATATATATAAAACAGAAAATCGGGGTGGTAATCCATGGAATTCGTGGGGCATTTCAGTTTTTCGACATTTGGTAAATTTAACAGAATTTCTCTAATGATTACACAAACGTCGATGAAGCGTATAGATGGCAAAAAAAAAAAATAAAAAAATGAAAGACTCCGGTTAATTGATTTGGCTTCTAAATGCTTTTATTAGGGTGTGTTACATAGAATGTGATTGTTACATAGAATGTGACAGAAAATCGGGGTGGTAATCCATGGAATTCGTGGGGCATTTCAGTTTTTCGACATTTGGTAAATTTAACAGAATTTCTCTAATGATTACACAAACGTCGATGAAGCGTATAGATGGCAAAAAAAAAAAAAAAAAATGAAAGACTCCGGTTAATTGATTTGGCTTCTAAATGCTTTTATTAGGGTGTGTTACATAGAATGTGATTGTTATACTGGTGTACCTCGTTTCAATATTACAAAGGATCTTGCAAAAAATTAATTAATAGTTAAATGGCAAATATCCAAAGAAATATATGTATAAAGAGTTCATTAATGACATTTTTGCATTTATGTGTGACCTCTAGCTTCATTTGCATCCTCTTCTCAAACAAGATGATCTTCCCACGGTAATAATACAAAAAACAATTGTAATTGGAATATGAAGTAGGTGAAAGTTTAACTTTATTAACCCGACACGCGGTATAGGTTCTAATGAATTTCGTTAGTGTTTTATTGCATCCTTTTAAGCATCCTCTAACGTCAAGATGGACTGTAGATGATTCACGAATATGTAGGGGGAAAGCACGATGGGTTTTCAATTTCTAATGAATATTTATAAGGTATTATTCAAAATATAAACGGGAGGGGATTATTTTTTATTCGTAAAAATCAATGAAAGTATAAAAAATAGTATTTTCTCTAAATCTAGGGGTCAAAGGCCAAACTTGGCCAACCTTGGCTAGTATTTAAGGGTCATAGGTACAAGTGAAGTTAGTTTATATGGTCTGTTGATTGAACCCAAACAGAGGGAAAAAATTCACTTAGAGCTAAGATTGCATATACAAGGGCTGTTGCGGGTGGGGGGTGTTTCCCCCCACCCGCTTCTGCAATCAGGATTGATCTGAATGACACCCGAAGAAAAATATGAATATATGGACCTTAAAATGTACTTAATGAAGCTTAAAGCGTCTAAAAACTATTGTCTTACCATTGTCCAGGTATTCTCTAAATACAAATGAAGCCTAGAAATTTGGGTTCACAAAGAATTCATTTTACATTTTACACAATAATTTTTATTGAATTAATTATTGGTGGTTATGATATAATTGGATTTTTTATTGTTTATATATTATATACATTTATTTTTAATTGGATGCGTCAGATCTTTGTGGGAAATCTCAAATGCCCTGCAGAAAGAACGTCAACTGAAATTATATGAACTAAGTTCTTGAATTCTTTGACCCGGAACTAAAGTCCTTGTAGTGGTTCATGCTCTGAAAGCCTTCTTTAAGATCGAAGGTCCACCTCGACCTCACCCTCTAATTTGGGTTTTTTCCTTTGTAAACAAAAAGCTGAAACAAAACCCAATAACCCGCTACGTTGGTCGCTTTGAAGATAGAATTATTCGGGATTTTATGCTCTTGATGTCCTGCAGACGGGCTCAAAGAGTATGGGTAACTTAAGAAAGTGAAAACTGGCACTAGATTCGGAAAAAAATCAGCAACACCGTCTACTGTTTGCGATAAAATTTTTTCAAGCCTTGTATTCGTTTTCTGTCAGGAACTGAGATCAGACATTTAACCCCCACCCCAACCCCTGATGTGCAAATATATAGCCGAAATTTGTTTCTAAACTGTTATATATTCATCATATTTTGTATCATTTCATTAGCATTAATCGAACTTCACTTACCGAGTGTCTATTACATAACCGATAAGTACCCTTATTTCTACTCTAACTGTTCTTATTGTTACACTAAAAAATGCCAAATGTTGCCGAAGGCTAGATGGTGTGGAGGTTTTTTTCTGTCGACGCTAGCGCCAGTTTCTAAATGGGTGCTTGGAGAAATCTGGGGAAGGTAAACAGGGATGGCTGGCCTTCATTCCCCGTCGCACTTCCTGTCTGAAGGGCCTTGAGACAGAGATCAGTACCGCCGGTTCGGACCTTAAGGGTCTAGTGCCGTATCCTTTACCTTCTACCTTTTTAGCGCCAGTTTAAACTCTTGCAAGTTGCCCATATTTTTTAAACAGGCTCTCAAAGCTAATCCATAGGTGGCTGGCTTAATTGAAGATAGTTTCGTTTAATTACAAAGGACAGTGAATATGAGGGTACTTATCTGTTAGCCAGTACACACTCGAGAATTTGGATCTATAAAATCAGACAATAACTGGTTTATTGCTGTTTGTATACGAAGACAACTAGCTTCGGCTCAGAGTAAAACTACATTGTAGCTATATTTAATCGGTATTATGGTTAGCCCCCGCTCTGTACATGTCCCGCAATGTACAGTCCAAGTTATATGTATCCTATCTATCTCCCAAGCGTCTCTGTTGTTTCAACCCCGTAATTGTAAATCCTAATTCTCGAGTGTGTACTGGCTTACATAAGTACCAAAATTAGATATGAATACGTGGATTGGCTAAATGGAAACTTACACAATCATACTTATCGTAATAATTAAAAAAAAGGATTTTAATTTTGATAAAACCGATCTACATATGTAGTTTTTGGTATGGGTGTCAAATTTAGAAACAAAGAAACGTGGGTGAACAAAAAAGAGTATACACATATGGCACCAAACAGCTTAAGATTAAGCTGTTTAAGCTTAAGATGTTAAGATTACGTGTTTATTAAACACATATGGCACCAAACAGCTTAAGAAATTGACTTTGGGGATAAACTGATTGTTAGGAGCGTACTTAGAATCTTTAAGGGTGAAAATCGTTGTCAAAATTGAACAAATTAGTTTTGCTTGTTTATTTTCAAACTTAAATATGACAACACTGACCAAAATATGGTACCTCCAGAAGAACTTCAGGTACTTGTATTTTATATCGACCACACTTGAACTTTGTCGCTTGGATTGTAGCCATAAAACTAATTTGTTTTGCAATGCATAGCGATAGTGGAAAAATAAATCGCGGTATTAGTAAAATCTCATTCCAAATGCTAACAGACACCGGGTTCTTTTTCGACTAGATCTGTTCCTTCCCTATATAGCAAAACCGTGGACAAAGTAACCTAGTGCACTAACCTAACCTATTCTAAGCTTTCGATCACCATTAGAAATTGCAAAAAAATCATTGGAATCCGGGTTGATAGAAGATGTTACTATTTTGACGTCCTTGGTTTATTAACGAAAGACTGTTTTTTAATTATTATGCTATTATTTTTCTTAGCCAATTCGGACCGACAATCCGGGTTGTTTAGACAAAAAACTTTTGAAACGTCCGAGCCTGAAACCACAGCTGATGTAATGTTAAGAGTGTAATAGCAATTTGAGGTTTGGTATGTCCCTTTTCAAAATGTTGTTTACTAGGTACTCTATGGCTAAATATGGGATTCTATGTCCTGTTCCAATGGAGTTAATTCATCATAATTGTGACCCCTTTTCAATCACATTCTGATTGATTGTTGGGGTTTAGCATGAATCCGTCTGTAAAGGAAGTTCAAGAATCTGTAATTTCGCTAATCATTCAAGCTGCCTTTGTTTCCCATAGATTTAAGCTCGTCAGCCTGGGGTTCTATGGGACCGGGTATGACATACACAGGAGGAATAAGGAGCAGGGATCTACCCTAAAATTTCAAAATTGCCAAAATTCTTCTGGAAAAGTTGGAAAATGGTAGCTGCAAAATGCAGCTTAGGCTACATATTTTTGACGCCTTAAAAAACTTCCAATACCCTCGCCTAGGGTAGTACCTGTGGCTGTTCACAGGGATGACAAAGGAATCGCTGCGGGATATCTCTTGAAATTCGAGCCTAAAATGTAAGATGTTTTGAGGGATCAGATCCTTTTCCTTTGAAACATCCTTTATCTGTAATTTTTGAAGTAACACCTTAAATTAGGTTTTTTTTTTCTTAGGTCACACTGCCGTTCTATGAAGAAAAAAAAAAATTAATTTCTAAACGGGCATAAATCCATTTATTTAGACAGTGAAAAAAACAGATGCAAAAGTCCAGTTTCGATCACATATACAGCGACCGTCATCAGTATATGATCTAATATAAATGAAACTATTGTCATGCTAGTTGTCTCTTTCTCTTAACTCTACATTTTAAAACAGTAAAAAACTTAGCAATAAAGAGCGGGGCGTTGAGGAGGAAAAGCCCCTTTAATATACGGAGTAATTTTTGTCCGTTTTAAGTCTTAATGTCGCTCCTTGCTTTCATTAAAAAAAATTTTTTTTGTTTAATTTCTGGACGTTTTTTAATTAATGCGTTTTTTTTATCTTGGCTCTCCACGCATAAATAATTAAAACGAAATTTGCATATTAATTTTTTTGGGGGCTAAATGGCTTTTTCATAGTTTTAATCGAAAGATTTTGAAAAAAAGGAGCGAGAGAGGAGGCCTAGTTGCCCTCCAATTTTTTGATTACTTTCTTTTAATTTTTTACGAACGTTTTCATAAGTAAAAAATATACATAACTTACGAATTAACTTACGTAGCGAACTTCTATATTCGTATGTTTTTATTGCGTATATGAGGGGGCTCACCCCTCGTCGATACCTCGCTCTTTACACTAAAGCTTAAATTTTGTCCCAATTCCATAAGAATGACCCCTGAATCACAAAGGCCGTAGAATAAATAGTTGAAATTACTAAAAATACTTTAGCGTAAAGAGCTAGGTATTACGAGGAGGTAAACCCCTCATATGCGTAATAATTTCTGTTCGTTTTAAGTTTTAATGCTGCTCCTCACTTTCAGTAGAAAAAACTTTTCATATTTATTTTTTTATTGTTTTTTTCTAAATAATGCTAGAAAATCCTGCGCCCCCTCCATTGAAAGTCTCCCCCAATAAAATGTTCCTCCATTGAAAGATCCTCCCACGTAACCCCCCCTTCAACGCTCCCCCCAAACCAAAAAAATCCCCCTGAAAACGTCTGTACACTTCCCAGTAACCATTACTATATGTAAACACAGGTTAAAGTTTGTAACTTGCAGCCCCTCTCACGGCGACTGCGGGGGAGTAAGTCGTCCCCAAAGACATAGTTATTAGGTTATTCGACTATGGTGAATAAAATGGCTATCTCAGAATTTTGATCCGGTGACTCTGGAGGAAAAATGAGCGTGGGAGGGGGCTTAGGTGCCCTCAAATTTTGTTGGTCACTTAAAAAAGGCACTAGAACTTTTAATTTCCGTTAGAATGAGCCGTTTTGCGACATTCTAGGACCACTGAGTCGATACGATCACCCCTGGGGAAAAAAACAACAAAAAAACAAATAAACACGCATCCGTGATTTGTCTTCCGGCAAAAAATGCTAAATTCCACATTTTTGTAGATAGGGGCTTGAAACTTCTACAGTACGGTCCTCTAATATGCTGAATCTGATGGTGTGATTTTCGTTAAGATCGTATGAATTTTAGGGGGTATTTCCCCCTATTTTCTATTGAGCCGGGTCGCTCCTTACTACAGTTCGTTACCACGAACTGTTTGATCGAAATATCCGAGCTTTAGTACCTGCTTTTTTCACTGTCCAAATAAATGGATTTATCCCCGTTTGAAAATTTATTTGTATATCTGTAATATCTAAGGAAAGGCAGAGGGTGTTAAATTTAAACTTTTAAGATACGTTGAGGGCAGTGTTTATCTAACCAAACGACACTATGTGCATCCAGGTTGTCAAAAGGGCGTATCTGTATTATCTCAGTAATTGCTAGTGGACTAAGTTCAAACTTTCAGGGAATGGTGAAAGGAGTGTGGAACTAAATAAATAGAAAGACGCTATGTGCACCCTGGTTGTCAGAAGGACGTACCTGCATTATCTCAGGAATATCTGAAAACACCGAGTTCAAACGGTCAGGGAATGTCATAGGGGATGATAAATAAAAAGACAGTATCAGCGTCCAAATTGTCAAGAAAATGTATCTGAAATATCACAGGGAAGTCTAAGGGTGCTAAATTGGGACTTTCATGATACGTTGAACTATATCAAAAGAAACTATGTACATCCAGGTTGTTAGAAAGGCGTATGTTGAATATGTCACGAAATTCCAAAGGCACTCTCTGGTCATTTTGATGAGGTTATTGAATTAAATTATAAAATTAACTAAGTCCATCCGTGTTGTTAAAAGGGCTAATCTGCGATGTTTAGAGAGCGGCTAAGGGTGTTAATTTGAAAATTTTAGTGAAACTTAATTAGAATGTTAAACTAAATCAGATGACACTTACTGCATCTAGGTTGCTCTAAAGAACGTATCTGCAATGTCTCAGGAATGACAAAGGGGCCATGTTCCCTCTGAAATAATCTTATTTGCGACAAGTATGCAGCCGTAAATGCTATGTAAAGGTAGGGTGTCAGAAGGGCGTATCTGCAATATCCCATCCCGAATTTAACAAATTTGTGTAGTCTAAGTACAAACAAGTCAGTGAGTTGAGGAAAAGGAGTTAAAAAGCAGAACGAACCGTATCCTAGCAAAACGAGTCTAGTCTTTGATAAAGGTAGTATTGACGAAAAGCATTCGAAGTTGTGTTTACCTCTCGCGGCTTGCTGCTACGATGTTTATGTAACAACGATATTAGATCATCTAAAAATAATGGCAAGTTCAGAAAGACAGATAGAATGGTTTCTAAGTCCGTAGAAACAGGCTGACCTCTGTAAAAACAATTTATTTATCTTTGAATAGCTTACAATAACCCCCATCCCCAGTCACATAAATAAATACGGGTATAAAAATATAATTCGAATATCCGGTTCAGTTGTTTCTATTAAGCTGAAGTCTTAACTATACACTCGTTAAAGTTGGTAATTATCTTCAGTTTCTAAGTTTAATGTGTTTTTCTACCCAAACGTTTTCTGTCCTGTCATTACTTGCTTTAAACGCGTTTGAAGATTTTCCCAGGATGAGTACTGTCCTTCCTTGTGATCCCTCCCTAGCTGCGCCTACCTCTGTGCCATTTCAAGAACAAAATACTCATTATATATATATATATATATATATATATATATATCTATATATATAAAAATAAGTTGTCTGTCTGTGGATGTGTGGATGGATGTGTGGATGGATGTGTCAGGTGACGTCACCTGAAAAAACTGGATTAGGTGACGTCAAAACTGAAAAAACTAAAAAAAGGCAAAAACTACAAAAAAAACTAAAAACTAATAAAAAAAATAAAAAAGCTAAAAAACTAAAAAAACTATAAAGGTAAAAACCAATAAAAAACTAAAAAAAAAACTGAAAAAACTAAAAAAAGGCAAAAACTACAAAAAAAAACTAAAAACTAATAAAAAAAGTAAAAAAGCTAAAAAACTAAAAAAACTAAAAAAACTAAAAAAAGGTAAAAAACTAAAAAAAATAAAAAATAAAAAAAAACTAAAAAAAAGGAAAAAACTGAAAAATAAGCTAAAATAAAGGTAAAAACCAATAAAAAACTAAAAAAAAAAAGGAAAAAACTAATAAATGACGACACTCAAAGAGAAAGCGACCAGGACAAAAAACTAAAAAAAAAGGCAAAAACTACAAAAAAACTAAAAACTAATAAAAAAAATAAAAAAGCTAAAAAACTAAAAAAACTAAAAAAAGGTAAAAAACTAAAAAAACTAAAAACTAAAAAAAAACTAAAAAAGGTAAAAACTAAAAGAACTAAAAAAGAAAAAAATAAATGACGACACTCAAAGAGAAAGCGACCAGGACAAAAGGAATGTTCGATTAGCAATCAACAAAGCACCGGGACACAGGGAGTATAAATGACGACCAGGACACAAGTAAAAAAAAAAATTAACAAAACTAAAAAGAAGGTAAAAACTACAAAAAAACTAAAAAGAAAAAAAAACTAAAAACTAATAAAAAAACTAAAAAATCTAAAAATCTAAATAAACTAAAAAAGAAAAAAAAAGGAAAAAAATAAAGGAGAAAAACAAAACTAAAAAACGAATGTATATACAGACCGGTACACCGGGATACAAATGACGACCGGGACACAGGGAATATAAATAACGACCGGGACACAGGGACACAACTACAACGGGGACACCGGGGGAAACAGGGGGATAACCTGACAATCTATTTATATGCAAAGACAATGGGACAGCAAAGAATGTTGTATATTCGCAAGTTTTACGTAGTTAAAACCATATCTATATATATAAAAATAAGTTGTCTGTGGATGGATGTGTGGATGGATGTGTGGATGGATGTGTCAGGTGACGTCATGGAAAAAACTAAAAAAAGGCAAAAACTACAAAAAAACTAAAAACTAATAAAAAAAAATAAAAAGGCTAAAAAACTAAAAAAACTAAAAAAAGGTAAAAAACTAAAAAAAACTAAAAACTAAAAAAAAAACTAAAAAAAAGGAAAAAACTGAAAAATAGAAGAGAAAAAGAAAACTAATAAAATTTTAGGCTAAAAAAGGCAAAAAACTAAAAACTAAAAAAAAACTGAAAAAACTAAAAAAAGGCAAAAACTACAAAAAAAACTAAAAACTAATAAAAAAAATAAAAAGGCTAAAAAACTAAAAAAACTAAAAAAAACTAAAAAAAGGTAAAAAACTAAAAAAAACTAAAAACTAAAAAAAAAACTAAAAAAAAGGAAAAAACTGAAAATAGAAAAGAAAAAGAAAACTAATAAAATCAAGAATAAAAATAAAAAAAAAATAAAAAAGATAAAAACTAAAAAAAAAAGTAAAAAGAAAAAACGAAAAAAAACTAAAAAAGCTATAAAAAAAAAGGTAAAAACCAATAAAAAACTAAAAAAAAACTAAAAAAGGTAAGAACTAAAAAAGAAAAAAATAAATGACGACACTCAAAGAGAAAGCGCCCGGGACAAAAGGAATGTTCGATTAGCAATCAACAAAGCACCGGGACACGGAGTATAAATGACGACCAGGACATAAGTAAAAAAAAAAACTAAAAAAACTAAAAAGAAGGTAAAAACTACAAAAAAACTAAAAAGAAAAAAAAACCTAAAAACTAATAAAAAACTAAAAAATCTAAAAATCTAAATAAACTAAAAAAGAAAAAAGGAAAAAAATAAAGGAGAAAAACAAAACTAAAAAACGAATGTATATACAGACGGGGACACCGGGATACAAATGACGACCGGGACACAGGGAATATAAATGACCATACATAAGCCATAATGATCAGGACATAAGTAAAAAACATAAATGACGACCGGGACAAATGACGACCAGGACATAAGTAAAAAAAAAAACTAAAAAAACTAAAAAGAAGGTAAAAACTACAAAAAAACTAAAAAGAAAAAAAAACCTAAAAACTAATAAAAAACTAAAAAATCTAAAAATCTAAATAAACTAAAAAAGAAAAAAGGAAAAAAATAAAGGAGAAAAACAAAACTAAAAAACGAATGTATATACAGACGGGGACACCGGGATACAAATGACGACCGGGACACAGGGAATATAAATGACCATACATAAGCCATAATGATCAGGACATAAGTAAAAAACATAAATGACGACCGGGACACAGGGACACAACTACAACGGGGACGCCGGGGGGCACAGGGGGATATAAATGACGACCGGGACAGGGAATGGTCGATTAGCAATCACCATCAACAAAGCTCAAGGGCAATCACTAGAATCATGAGGTATAGATCTGAATACGGATTGTTTTCCCATGGACCATTATATGTTGCATGTTCAAGAGTCGGTAAACCTGACAATCTATTTATATGCACAGACAATGGGACAGCAAAGAATGTTGTATATTCGCAAGTTTTACGTAGTTAAAAACATATATATAATATATCTATCTATATTCACAGGTGGGACATAGGGACACAACTACAATGGCGCGTAACTAATATGGCGCGTAACGACTTACGCGCGCGGGGGGGCTTGGGGGGGCGCGAAGCGCCCCCACCAACCAGGTATGACGACACTCAAAGAGAAAGCGACCGGGACAAAAGGAATGTTCGATTAGCAATCAACAAAGCACCGGGACACAGGGAGTATAAATGACGACCAGGACATAAGTAAAAAAAAAACTAAAAAAACTAAAAAGAAGGTAAAGACTACAAAAAAACTAAAAAGAAAAAAAAAACTAAAAACTAATAAAAAAACTAAAAAATCTAAAAATCTAAATAAACTAAAAAAGAAAAAAAATAAAAAAGGAAAAAAATAAAGGAGAAAAACAAAACTAAAAAACGAATGTATATACAGACCGGGACACCGGGATACAAATGACGACCGGGACACAGGGAACATAAATGACCATACATAAGCCATAATGACCAGGACATAAGTAAAAAATATAAATGACGACCGGGACACAGGGACACAACTACAACGGGGACGCCGGGGGGCACAGGGGGATATAAATGACGACCGGGACACCGGGACAGGGAATGTTCGATTAGCAATCACCATCAACAAAGCTCAAGGGTAATCATTAGAATCATGAGGTATAGATCTGAATACGGATTGTTTTCCCATGGACCATTATATGTTGCATGTTCAAGAGTCGGTAAACCTGACAATCTATTTATATGCACAGACAATGGGACAGCAAAGAATGTTGTATATTCGCAAGTTTTACGTAGTTAAAAACATATATATAATATATCTATCTATATTCACAGGTGGGACATAGGGACACAACTACAATGGCGCGTAACTAATATGGCGCGTAACGACTTACGCGCGCGGGGGGGCTTGGGGGGGGCGCGAAGCGCCCCCACCAACTAGGTGTTGGGGTGGCGCGAAGCGCCACCCCAACAGCTAGTATATATATATATATCTATATTCACAGGTGGGACATAGGGACACAACTACAATGGCGCGTAACTATTATGGCGCGTAACGACTTACGCGCGCGGGGGGGCTTGGGGGGGGCGCGAAGCGCCCCCACCAACTAGGTGTTGGGGTGGCGCGAAGCGCCACCCCAACAGCTAGTATATATATATATATCTTCTATCTATATATATAAAAATAAGTTGTCTGTCTGTCTGTGGATGGATGGATCAGGTGACGTCACCTGAAAAAACTGGATCAGGTGACGTCAAAACTGAAAAAACTAAAAAAAGGCAAAAACTACAAAAAAAAACTAAAAACTAATAAAAAAAATAAAAAAGCTAAAAAACTAAAAAAACTAAAAAAAGGCAAAAACTACAAAAAAAACTAAAAACTAATAAAAAAGCTAAAAAACTAAAAAAACTAAAAAAAGGCAAAAACTACAAAAAAAACTAAAAACTAATAAAAAAAATAAAAAAGCTAAAAAACTAAAAAAACTAAAAAAAGGTAAAAAACTAAAAAAACTAAAAAAACTAAAAAAAACTAAAAAAAAGGAAAAAACTGAAAAATAAGCTAAAATAAAGGTAAAAACCAATAAAAAACTAAAAAAAAACTGAAAAAACTAAAAAAAGGCAAAAACTACAAAAAAAAACTAAAAACTAATAAAAAAAGTAAAAAAGCTAAAAAACTAAAAAAACTAAAAAAACTAAAAAAAGGTAAAAAACTAAAAAAAATTAAAAATAAAAAAAAACTAAAAAAAAGGAAAAAACTGAAAAATAAGCTAAAATAAAGGTAAAAACCAATAAAAAACTAAAAAGAAAAAAAGGAAAATACTAAAAAAAATTTTCATCTAAAAAACTAAAAAAAACTAAAAAAGGTAAAAACTAAAAGAACTAAAAAAGAAAAAAATAAATGACGAAACTCAAAGAGAAAGCGACCAGGACAAAAGGAATGTTCGATTAGCAATCAACAAAGCACCGGGACACAGGGAGTATAAATGACGACCAGGACATAAGTAAAAAAAAAAAAACTATCTATATATATAAAAATAAGTTGTCTGTGGATCTGTGGATCGTGGATCAGGTGACGTCACCTGAAAAAACTGGATCAGGTGACGTCAAAACTGAAAAAACTAAAAAAAGGCAAAAACTACAAAAAAAACTAAAAACTAATAAAAAAAATAAAAAAGCTAAAAAACTAAAAAAACTAAAAAAAAGGCAAAAACTACAAAAAAACTAAAAACTAATAAAAAAGCTAAAAAACTAAAAAAACTAAAAAAAAGGCAATAACTACAAAAAAAATAAAAACTAATAAAAAAAATAAAAAAGCTAAAAAACTAAAAAAACTAAAAAAACTAAAAAAAGGTAAAAAACTAAAAAAACTAAAAACTAAAAAAAACTAAAAAAAGGAAAAAACTGAAAAATAAGCTAAAATAAAGGTAAAAACCAATAAAAAACTAAAAAAAAACCTGAAAAAACTAAAAAAAGGCAAAAACTACAAAAAAACTAAAAACTAATAAAAAAAGTAAAAAAGCTAAAAAACTAAAAAAACTAAAAAAACTAAAAAAAGGTAAAAAACTAAAAAAAATAAAAAATAAAAAAAAAAATAAAAAAAAGGAAAAAACTGAAAAATAAGCTAACATAAAGGTAAAAACCAATAAAAAACTAAAAAGAAAAGAAGGAACCAGACTAATGCCTCGATAATTCCGACATTTACTCTTGTCACCTTTCTTATACAGTGGTTTAATTAAGGTTTTCCTAAAATCATTGGGTACTTCCCCTTTTTCAAAAATCATGTTCATAATCTTCAGTAGCTTATTCCTAACCTCAGAGCCACCATATTTAAGGAACCCATTAATCATACTATCAGCACCTGGGGCCTTATTATTTTTTAATCCTTCTAGTACTGTCGCTAATTCTTCCTCACTAAACAAATCTTCCTTCACATCCAAGGTATCACAAACTTTTTCATTTTCATCTATATCTTTTCCTGCAACTGTATCTCGGTTTAGCACATTCTCAAAATGTTCCACCCATCTTTCTTTAACTTTTTCCTTATCACTAATTGTGACCCCATTTCTATCTTTAACTGGGACTAGTCCGGATCGGCTACTCCCTTTCAATTTATTAACATGCCAGTATAATATTTTACTATTATGCCGTCTAGCCGCATCTTCCAGATCCTCAGCAATTTTATCCATCGCCTCCATTTCACATCTCCTTAGTTCATATTTTAATGCTTTCTCCACTTTCTTTACATTCCTTTTGTTTTCATACGACCTATCGCTCAGATAATTCTTATACAAACCCCTTCTACTCTCTATTAAACCTAAAGCTTTTTCACTTATATTCCTAGTTGCTGTCTTAGCACTCTTCCCTAGGACACCATCAGCAACTTCACAAATTGTTTTTCTGAAATTATTCCATCCATTTAAAGTCTGAGCTACTAAGATACTTTTTTTTCGTTTTCCCGCTTCAAAAGTGTTTTGTTTCCGTTGTCCTCACTTGGTAACGTAGAAAGAAAATGAATCTTTTGTTGCCAAAATTGTCTCATCCATGCCTTCAAGGCATAAGTGCTGATCCTTTGTCAATTAGGTGGTGATTATTAACGATAAAAAAATTTTTTCTTTCTTATTATACCAATCTTGTAATTTAACATCTTTTAATTGCCGGAGCCGAAATTATATAAGCTAGTTATGTCATTGTAACTTGTCTGTTCTTAATGTATTTTATTTTTCATAGTGTGCTGGTAGGAATGTAAACACTAGTAACAGCAGCTGGAATGATCAGAGTATGCTTGAATATCATGTATTTAACACAATACATCATGGTGTCCTTGACATAACTCTGCGTCATTTAGCTAGTTACAAGGAAACATAAATTGGTGCATCTTTTTCTCGTTCTAATTACAATAAGCACCTTTTTTGCTTTTTCGCCTGAAAAACATGTTGGGTTGAAACACCGTTTTAGCCTTTTAAATAATTTGAATTTAAATTATGAGACATTGTGCTGATTATATATAATCATTTAGCACATGTTAATTGTTCTTTTTTTTGGGGCGGGTCACTTTTCAGATTTTTCGTCTTTTCAGCTTTTCGTCTGTCAATCTTAAGCTTTCAATTTTTAACTCTGTCAAAAATAGAAGCTGTGAATGTTTCACAGCATAAAAAATATTAAAGTTGCTCCACTCCTTTCCTGCAACTTTTACCTGCTTAAGTGCCTACTATTGGCTGAAATGAATTTATGATTGATATGAATAATCCAGAATATGGGACTTGATCAACCTAAGTCCAAAGTTGGCCATTCGCGTTTTTAGAAGAAACATTTTTCGATCACATCGCTTTGCTTCAGGAGCATAATGTCCCAAACTAAATTATAGTCACATCCGTGGGTAAAAAAGGGCACCCAACTACGGGCAGGAACGAGCGGAGTATTTTTGTTGGGAGGGGTGCCCAGTAAAAAAAACTTGGTAATTTGAGTAAGAAGTGCCCAGACACTTTGCGGTTTCTGTAGAGGGGACCCCCCCTACCGGCGTACATTCTTGACTACAGCCCCAGTAATGTATTATGTGCTAATTTTTTTTAGTCCCACTATATTAAACTTTAATTGTTTGTGAGCTATGAATCATAGAGAAAATTTAAAGAATATTTTTATGGCACTTGATATTTACCAAGTGATATGTAGCGATCGCGATTTCTCTCCGTCGGTCCCAGTTTTGTTAGTTTGGGCATTTCCACGGAAGCTAGAACGATGAAAGTTGGTAGGCGTATCAGGGACCAGACCAGACTAGAAATAGCTGCGTCCCCGATTTGACCATCAGAAGGGGGGAGGGGGGGAGCAAGCGAACGAGGTAGTTGAGAATAATTTTATTTGCCGATAAAACAATTGATTGTTGTTCTTAAGTGTGGCTATATGTTGCTGGTCTATTGGTATGATTCTTGTTCAGAGTGGGAGAGGTTTCAGGTTCAAATCCCGTTCCAGCCCAATTTTTTAGTGAAGAAGGTCCAAAACTAGATACGTGATCAGTATAGCGATCGCTGAAAGTTTACAGGTGTATCAGGGACTGGACCTGATTAAATTAGAAATAGTCGCTTCCCCGATTTGACCATCTGGTGGGGGGAGGAGTGCAAGGATGGTTATTTCTGAAAAACTTGAAAAATGAGGTATTCTTACTTATTAACGGGTGATCGGATTTAATGAAATTTGATTTATTTGAAATTTGATTTATTTGAAATTTGATTTAGACGAACCTCGTATCTCAGAGCTCCTATTTTAAATCCTGACAGGATCCGGTGACATTGGGAGGAGTTGTAGGGGAAAACCGGAAATCTTGGGAAACGCGTAGAGTGGAGGGATCGGGATGAAACTTGGTGGGAAGAATAGGCACAAGTCTTAGATACGTGATTGACATAGCCGGACCAGATTCGCTTTCTTAGGGGGAGTTTTTTTTGGGGGGGGGGGGGGTCCAGTGCTTTGGCGAGTTCGGTGTTTCTGGACGTGCTAGGACGATGAAGATTGGTAGGCGTGTCTTGGACCTGCACAGATTGACTTGATAATAGTCGTTTCCCTGATTCGACAACCTGGTGGGGGCTGGAGGGAGAGGAAATCGTGAAAATTGAGGTATGTTTATCTTACGAATGGGTAATCGGATCTTAATGAAACTTGATATATAGAAAGATATCATGTCTCAGATGCTCCATTTTCAATTCGAATCGGATCGGGAGACTTTGGAGGGTTGAGGGGGAAACGGAAATCTTGGAAAACGCTCAGAGTGGACAGATCGAGATGAAACTTGATGGGAAGAATAAGAACAAGCTCTAGATACGTGATTGACATAACCAGACCAAATCCGAGCTTTTTGGGGGAGTTGGGGGGAATTCTAGTGCTTTGGCGAGCTCGAGAATATGCACAAGTTCTAGATGCGTGATTGGCATAACCGGACCAGATCCAGTCTCTCGTCACAAGTGCCATATGAGCTCTTGTTTTTTTTTTTAATTGAAAGCTTAAAGATGAAAGCTTAGGAAACTAACTTTATTTTCTGTATAATAAATCTGACCGAAGAAACAACCCATACAAAGCTTTTGCCATCTGATTTTCTGCTTCTGTAGTAGCCTACATGCATGGTGCTAAAATCAGCGAAAAAATGAATAATTGATAGGCTAAGTGTTGACTTTTTTACCAGCAGGCGTCGACTATAGTATGACTCTGGCATAAATCAAGAAATGAGCTTCTCTGGACTCAGTCCTCTTAAATAGGCTACTGAACCGTTCTTACCTCACCTCCTCTATTCCTGCCTTCTCATGTGATAATGATTGCAAAATAAGAAAGAGTCTTCTCTTTTCTTCTTTTGAAATCAGACAAAATAGCTGTCAGACGAGAGAGGAAAAGCAAATATAAATAGGTTGTAGTAGTAGGCTACTGTAGAATCTCATCTATACTCTGTATACCAACAGCAATATTGGGCTTCTCGTGTCATGTGGTTTTCATTATTTCCTCTGTGTTGGTAACCGGTCAGAACAAAGAATGCTTGCCAGTAAACCTATACTATTTGAAATGATTCCACATCAGCTTTAAAAATCCTTCACTACAAACTTAAAGAGGTAAACAGTACTGGCCGCCCATTTTTTCTCCAATATCACGATTTACACTCAGGTATACATCAGGAAAGGAGTTTTTTTGGACTGAGCCCACTCTACACTGAACCGGTTTTACGCCGCCCCTCTATCTCTGCCTTCTCTTGTGAGAGTGATGACAGAGACGGAAAGAGTCACCTCTTCTCCTCTTTTGATAGCGACGCTATAGTAACTAGATCAGAAAAGAGAAGCAAATATAAATAGGTTATAGCAGTAGGCTACTGTAGAATCTCGTCTATACTCTGTATACTAACAGGAAATTAAATCGGGCTTCTCATGTCATGTGGTTTCCATTACTTCCTGTTTTAGTAACTGATTAGAACCAATAATGTTGGTCAGTAACCCTATACTATTTGATCAAATTCCACATTAACTTTCAAAATGTTTCACTGTTAACTTCAAGAGGTAGACAGTATTGACCGCCTATTATTTCCAATAGCACGATAAAGAGAGCAAGAGAGATTACTAACCTATATTCCCATGTTAGAGTGTGTTTCAATTCGATTGTTTTATTTTCGTGGCGTATTTTCGCAAACCAATGTTTTCGCAAATACGTTTCTTTTTTATGCCGGATTAAATTATGCTGAGCAACAAATCTAAAGAGATAAAGTAGTAGCCTACAATTTCTTGAAAGACACTGAACATTGAGCTTGCTTATATTTTTTAGAACTAAAATTGTATACTAAAATTTATTGATTTTATGACCGGAGAAAGACTATTAGGGACCTTATAAATTTGTTTCTTATTTTCTGCAGACTATTAAGGACTTGTCTGCTCAAGATCCAGTTTTGCTGCGTCGGTATATCTGTGGTAATTTATGTTGACTTTAGATTTGATTTCAATTATTGGGGGTTATTTCAGTTAGTTTTTAAATTGACATATATTTTGTGTATAAGTATAGCTATTCAATCAACAGTAATAGGCAATACGGATTAATGGTAGGAACATGGTAGTAGTAGAAGTCCCGATAAAAGTTGTTGCAATGGGAGTAGTCTTAGAAGGAATGCTCCTGGTCGCCTGGTTGGAAGAACCATGGTAGGAACGTATGCTTTGAGATCTAGTGTGAGTAGTGAGATCTAGTGAGAGTAGTGGTGGTCATAGACGCAAATTTACGAAAATGTAAGAAAGGAGGTAAATGTTTCGTTCATTTTTTAAAGGAAAATGCAAGAAATGGTATTTTTTATAATCCAGGGGCAATATCCCCCACCCCGCATTTGGTGCCCAAAACAGTGGCAGGGTAAATAATTGATCGTGGTAAGGATAGCTTTCAAAGGAAAAGTTATTGTATCATTGTCGGGGCAATAGTGGTAGGACAAGTTGGGTTGATCAGATGTTAGTTGTGTATTCTGTATGTTTCTGATTTAAATTCCGGTAAATACTTTCTTTTAGAAAGCGATTGTTTCAATTTCTGACCATCGTGACCGATAGTCTTACGTAGAGGGGGGGGAGGCTTCCTTTTGAATTTACGATTCCTTTGGAATCTTACGTAGAGGAGGAGGCCTCTAGGCTTGGATCCCTCGGAATCATGGATCTAAAGATTTTCAAAAGGATTTAAAGAGTTTCCAAAGGATCTGAAGGATTTTCCATTTCTCGCACAAGTCCCTTTTTTGCTCTTTTAATGGATTCACGGAATATCCCCCTTCCTTTACTCGAAACGAAATCTAGTACAAACGCCTGGTTGAGGTTCAGTGTACTAGCATAGACAACAACCTTAGGACCCCGATGTTGCTGAAGAACAAATTTGAATTTGAGATTCAAGTTTATAAACCTGTTTCTTTTATTCTAGGTGACAATGACGCCCAATCCCTTTGAAGTGAACAGAAGTTACAAAATTTTGGCATCAGGCAACTTTAAATCTACTCGTTGGAAAGTGTTTTTCCTAGTTTTGTGTTTGTGTGTAACTAATGTATATAGTTTAAACCTACCACCAAGATTTGTGCTTCCTGAGGGACAAAATGAAATTGTATTAAGGTTACGCGAAGGATTAGAAACCCCACCTGGTATGTTGAAATTTTACAATTTCCTTTTAGGTTTTCCTTTTTGGGTTTCCTTTTGGTTACAATTTCCAAAATCAAATCACGTTGTCTGTGGCATAAATTCAACGAAATGTACTGGGGAAGGTTGAAATTAGTATTTTCAACATATTTGGGATAATTTTATTCTTTTTTCAATGAAAACAATCAAAATCCAATTTTCAACGAAAATACCAAAAAAAGTGTTACTAAAAATCTGGCAGGCGCAAAAATATCGTGATAGCGGGCCCTCCCTCAATTACCCTCCCCCAATTGACTCCGTTGCACATCATGAATGTTTTTCAGTATAGGTTAGATCTGATGTACCATAAATAATTAGTGAGCCTTAAGCATCAGTTGAGAATTACAATCGATGGATATTTCTTTGTAGTTTATCTTGTTCAAAACTCTCACTTGCCATGAAGCTTCATTGACTGTTAGATATTTCACAAAAACAATCCAATTGGGTTTTAGATTTAATGCAAAACCATACACCATATATAACAATACCAAATACCATATATAACCATAACCAAATACCATATAACCAATACTATATATAACCATAACCAAATACCATATAACCAATACTATATATAACCATAACCAAATACCATATAACCAATACTATATATAACCATAACCATATGTATCTTAAATATAAAAATTGTAAACTGTAGAAATCGATTTTTTTTTTTGCCAAGTTAAATATTTCCAAGTCTACGAACCAATATAAGGATATTGGAAGCTACAGTGGTGACAGTGGTCAAGTACGGTTCTGAAACGCAGGGGCGTATCTACAGTATTTTTATTGGGGGGGGAAAGATGAAATGCTTTTGAAGTCGGTGCTATTCGAGCGGCAGTGGAAAAAAGTAACTATTTAACAAAAATGCAACTTGGTAAATTAAAAACATAATGCAATACATTATAAACAACCAACACACATTAAACAATCATAGATATAAGTGCTGGTGCTTGGCGTATACTAAAATTGTCAGCAATGAGTTGCTGAAGACGACAGTAGTATAGCGTAAAGAAGCTTTCGGGTGGGCGAGATGAATGTCGTATGCAATTGGCTTTTTTTCAGCCATATTCACCACTATTGCCGCAGTACATATCCTCTCTCCAATTCCGCCCACCCCCAGCACAAAGGCTCAATCTCATAATTGAACCAAGCTCTATCAAACAGTTCGTGGTAACGAACTGTAGTAAGGAGCGACCCGGCTCAATAGTAACCAAGACTCTCTAAAAAACGGAATTTTGATACCAATAGTTACATCAAAAGAATCGAATTTTAATGCTGATTTTAAATATGTAAGTTTCATCACGTTTAGTCCATCAAAAGTTACGAGCCTGAGAAAATTTGCCCTATTTTAGAAAATAGGGGAAAACACTCCCTAAAAGTCATAGAATCTTAATGAAAATCACACCATCAGATTCAGCGTATCAGAGAACCCTACTGTTGAAGTTCCAAGCTCCTATCTACAAAAATGTGGAATTTTGCATTTTTTGCCAGAACACAAATCACGGATGCGTGTTTATTTGTTTTCTTTTTTTTCTTTTTCCCAGGGGTGATAAATCACGGATGCGTGTTTATTTGTTTTCTTTTTTTTTCTTTTTCCCAGGGGTGATCGTATCGACCAAGTGGTCCTAGAATTTTGAGAGAGGGCTCATTCGAACGGAAAGTTCTATGCCCTTTTTAAGCGACTGAAAAAATTGTAGGACACCTAGGCCCCCTCCCTCGCTCATTTTTTCCCAAAGTCGTCGGATCAAAATTCTGAGATAGCCATTTTATGCAGAATAGTCGAAAAACCTTATAGCTATGTCTTTGGGGACGACTTACTCCCCTACAGTCCCCGTGGGAGGGGCTGCAAGTTACAAATTTTGACCAGTGTTTGCATATAGTAATGGTTATTGGGAAATGTACAGACGTTTTCAGGGGGATTCTTTGGTTGGAAGGGGGGTTGAGAAGAGAGGGATATGTGGCAGAAACTTTCCATGGAGGAATTTGTCATGGGGGAAGAAGATTTCCATAATGGGGGCGCAGCATTTTCTAGCAATATTTAAAAAAACAATGGCAAAATAAATATGAAAAAGTTTTTTTCAACTGTAAGTAAGGAGTAGCATTAAAACTTAAAACGAACAGAAAATATTACGCATATAAGTTGTTCACCTCCTCCTAGTGCCTCACTCTTTACGCTAAAGTATTTTTAGTAATTTCATTTATTTATTCTACGGCCTTTGTGATTCAGGGGACTAAATTTTAAGCTTTAGTGTAAAGAGCGAGGTATTGACGAGTGAGCATACCCTCTCATATACGTAATAAAAGCATACAAATATAGAAGTTGTTACGCAAGCTAATTCGTAAGTTACGTGTATCTTTTACTAATGAAAACGTTCGTAAAAAACTAAAAGTTATAGTTGCCTTTTTAAGTACCCAAAAAATTGGAGGGCAACTTGGCCTCCTCCCCCTCCTTTTTTCTCAAAATCATTCGATCAAAACTATGGGAAAGCTATTTAGCCAAATAAAAAAAAATATGCAAATTTCGCTTTAATTGTTCATCTGCGGAGAGCCGAAATCAAAACATGGGTTAACTAAAAAACGTTCAGAAATTAAATAAAAAAAACAAGTTTTTTTAACTGAAAGTAAGGAGTAACATTAAAACTTAAAACGAACAGAAATTACACCATATATGAAAGGGGCTACTCCCTCTTCAACGCCCTGCTCTTTACGCTAAAGTTTTTCCTGTTTTAAAAAGTTGAGTTGAGAGAAAGAGTCAAACTTTAGCGCAAAGAACGGGGCGTTGAGGAGGAAAAGCCCCTTTCATATACAGAGTAATTTCTGTTCGTTTTAAGTTTTAATGTCGCTCCTTATTTTCATTTAAAAAAAAAACTTGTTTTTTGTTTTGTTTTACAGGATAAGTCAGAGTGTTGCTGCAGATTTTGTTTTGACATAATCTGTCATATTATATTTTGACATATTTTGACATATTTGACATATTATATTTTGACATATGCACCACATTTCAATAGCGACCGTATTTCAAATTTGAGAGTATTCGAAAAACAAAGTTAGAATTATTAACGTATCTGTTAGGCGCTGAAAAAGAATATCAATAAAATCTGAACAGTTCTTGCTATCATTGCGGCATAAACCTTAAGCTATTTAAAAACTGCCAGGGATACCAATTGGAAGGGAAAATTGACTTCTAGGGTTTGGAAATTACCATCCCCTTTGTATCTTGGTAAAAGCACTATTCTATAAAAATTACGCAGAAGTTTTTTTTTGTGTAAATCAGGGTACGGGGGGTATATATTTATGGAGTAAGGTTAAACTGAATATCGTTTTTGTGTCTATAATTTCCTTTACAAGCAAAGCTCTGTCATCTAGTTCTGCATGATAAAACTGATAACAATAGAAAAAGAGAATGGTTTGCTACCGCTTATACGTGCACACAAATTTTAAAATTGTCAGAAAAACATACATTTTTTGTGTAAATTCACTTTGTTTTATTCTCACCTAACATTTCGTACAGCATACTGATACAGAGATAAGTATCCCACAAGTAGTGCTGGCGTTGCGTGAAATGCTAATAATTTCAGTCATAATTCTTAGCACATTTATGTTAATTTTGTGGAACTGGTTAAAAGAAATATTAAGAAAAGCGAAAATAGCAAGAATTCAGAATCGTATTATACACAGAAGCATATCTGCATATATGGGTTAGTATGTGAATCCAAAACGTAAGGAATAGGACGTCAATGACAAAGAAGAGAATCTGACTTTAATTAAAATACTGGAAATAAAAATTAAAATAGTTAAATTATTCCCCCCTCTACCAAATTCCTTGACCAAACTACAACCGATTTGACCAATCTAGATGTGTTATGGATATCATTATAAAAAGCAATAAGACTTATTTTCTTTTTCATTCAGGAAATTACATTCACTGTATATCTACCTTCTTATTCTTCAATGATTCCATTTCTGTTTATTTGTAGTTGTAATGGTTGTATTTATTTCCACTTTTAGATCTTTTAAAACACGAGAATCTAATCTCGAACTGATAGATTTTAGGAAGTAAAAGCACCTTAAATATCAGGGAAAGAATTGACCTGAGCAAATGTGGCGAAACAAGAAGCATTTAACATTTTTCAATTTTGTCATTAACTATGGTCACATTTTTACTTGATGATATGGTTTCAAACACAATGGACCCCTAAGTGTAATGGACCCTTATTTCTCATGTCTTCCTTATGTTCAAACGAGCAAGGATTAATAAAAAAAAGTTATCTGCTCAAAGTTAAGATAGGAAATTTAACTCTTAAAATGAGCTTTAAACAGTTTTAAAGCTACTCAATAAATTTTAGGGTTTTTAAAAATTGTAGGGAGGGTACCTTCCCCCTCTTCTCCTTCCCCAACGAAGCTACTGCTGAAACATGGGTACTCTGAAAATGGAGGTGGGTTTGTTAGATGTTTTCCAGAGAAATTGTCTATGGATTATTTTGGGTATCCGCCTGACTGACTGTATTTCAAACAGAATAGGCCTACTGTACCCAAAATGTGGTTTCGATCCTGCTTTCTAGAGCTATAACGAGAGAAAGGTTAAAATGGCTAGGACACATTCTGCAGATGAATGACAACAGACTGCCAAAGATCGTCCTTTTCGGCTATCGCTCTCGGGCCGAACCAAAAGCAGGCCGTCCCCGAATGGGGTGGTAGGACTAGATAAGGAAGGATGTAATGGAAATTGGAACATCTTAGAAGCGTATAAAAAGGGAGGCTTTGAGTAGGTTGAGATGGAGGAGGAGTTTCCGTTTGTGTTTTTGCCTCAGGTGCTGCAGTGAGTTGTTAGTAGTAGTATTTTTTGCTTCATGTATTTACACGAAGCCTGGGGAGTAGAAGTTCCTCTCAAATTGTGACGATGATAGTTTATTTTGGATAGTTGACCGTTATTTCGGATGGAAAATACTGTAAATGAGTTCTTTTCATGAAGCATTGGTGCATTAAAGTTAAATTTTATTTTGAGTACTTGTGAGTCAAAGTTAATTTCGAATCGGGTGTGTGTGAGCGGTATCCTTCCTTGGATTTGTTATAATTCTGGATATTGTTATAATTCAAAACGAACAGAAATTAGAAAAAAAGCAAGTTTGTTCAAATGATGGTAAAAAGCTCCTTTAAAATTTAAAATGAAAGAAATTATTTCGTATTAGAGGAAAGTTGTGTCCTTTCGCCCCTTCACTCTTCACCTTAGCTTTTCCTCCTAATTCTTTAATATAGACTACTCGAACACAAGTGACGTTGACTCAGAATAAGAGATATTTTGAAGCATTATAAAACTTCATCGTAAAAGAACAAGGACTGAAGAAGGGGAAGCCACTCACGCATAACTATAAAACTTCATCGGAAAGGAACAAGGGTTGAAGAAGGGAAAGCCACTCACCCATAACTAAGGAGCAAGGGTTGAAGAAGGGGAAGTCACTCACACATAACTATAAAACTTCATCGTAAAGGAGCAAGGGTTGAAGAAGGGGATGCCACTCACACATAAAGAGTAATTCCTGTTCGTTTTAATTTTTAGTGTTGCTCATGACTTTTATTTTAAGAAAAATGTTTTTTATTTTTCATTTTTAAAGCGAATTCCAACTGAGATAGCCTAATTGCAAGTTGAATGCCTCTGAACATAGAATTTCTTGTCTTTTATATTGGCTAATCTGTGGCTGTCTCTATATATGAATATCGTATTTCTTATTTATCAGTAGGTTCTCTGGAATTCGTAACAATTATCACAATCTGCTAAATCTCATCCTGAGTCTGCATTTTTTAGACGCTGGGGAGAGCCATTCTCTTCAGCAAGACGAAAAATACATCTTAATTGTATGAAAACTATGGAAATTAGGGAAACTTTGCGATTTTTTTTTTTTTTTTGGTGGGAAGTGTCTGAGTCTTGAAGGTCACCTGATAAGTGCCGTTGTCAATGAGAGCAATGGATCCCTTCTTCGGTATAGTTTTAAGGTTATCCCACATTATTCTGTGGACACTGATTATTAAAACCACCCATTGAAAGACCTAGTTTTGTTTCATTTTTATGTTTTAAAAATTGTTTAAATGTTTTTAATTTTCCTGAATCCTTTAAAAGGACTTAGGAATATTCATTAATATGTTTAAAAAAAAAAATCACTTACAAGTGGAATCTTGAATCAGACTTTAAGAAGAACTAAAACGTCGCTAAATAAGATAAATAAATGATGAAAGCCAAGTTTATGCCTTTTAAAGTGCAGTTTAGTTATAAAGAGAAGAAAAATAATATGTTTATAATTTCTTAGCTGTTTGTGGTCATTTTCAGGACGAAAACTCCGAACTATTGTTAGACCTTGAGACTTAATCGCTAGATTTTATTCAGCCATTGAACCGTCACTTCGAGGAATTAGCAGATGGAAGCGATGGGACAACTTCACCAGACATTTAATTCCAATATGATTTGGAGCTCTGAACGAATCCTTTTTCTGAAGTAGTACAGTTGACTAGACATAATCATCTTCAGATAATCTAAGGGAGTTATAGCCGTACGTCTTAGTCGTGTCTCTTTCATTAGAGAAGTGCAAGGAGAGATCGAAAGGAGGTTGGCATCGCATGGTACCTTACCTTTAGAGGTAGCAATAAATATATGGCCAGTGCAACTGCCGGAACTTTTAGCCATATCATGCCCTTGCCCATGGGCATGCCCATGAGTAGTGCCGTTTGCTCTTTGGAAACCGTCATGAAGTGGGCTGCAATAGTCGACAACATGTCAGATATGGGATTTGTCGATAGATAGATAGCTTAATTTCAAAGCCTGAAAGGCTATATATTAGGAAACGCTATAAGGGACTCAGTATTAAGAAAAAAAAAGCAAAATAATGAACAGACATGTATTGACTTACTTTGACTTAAGTCTCCTGTCGGGCGCTACTCGCCATAGAGAGTGACGTCTGCCTCCTCTATCCATTTCGGTCCATGGCGATTTTTTGCTCTTCACCCTGTCTGAAGTTTGCCATCGTCAAGAACTCGGACAGGCTGTCGGAACAACGTTTCCTTGGTCGGCTGCGAGGTCGCTTCCAACCGACTTTGATAGGGTCGAAGTCGTAGATCGTCTTTGCAGGTAGATGTGGTGGCATTTGAAGCAGGTGCCCGAACCATTGTAAGGTTCGCTCGGCTGCTTGAGTCGAAAATCAAGACTATTTTGTGAGCTGCAGAAGCTTTTCATTGCTGATTTTCATTGCGGAACATTGTAGGCCCTCGATCCTCCTTCATGAAATATGAAGTCTCTTCGCATGAAATACATCGATTTTCTTGAGGGTTGCAGCTAAGGCTTGCCATGTCCCAGCTCTGTAAAGCATCACAGAGCCGACTAGAGCGTTGAAGATCCGCAGTTTTGTTGTACGACTGATGTTCGGTTTTCGCCAGAGGTGACGATTCAATCTGCCCATGACAGAAGACGCTTTGGATAATCTCACTTGCAGCTCGGGGAGAAGCGAGCCATTTGAATAAATTATGGAGCCCAGGTAGGTGGAGTTTTGAACAACCTCGATGCCAGTGGTGCTGTCCAGGCTAACTGGAGAGTTAACAGTAGGAGAAGATGGGTCTATGGCCATAATTTTAGTTTTGTTCCAGTTTGTATGCAGTCCTACTTTGGCAGCCTCTTCTCGTAGAGTTCAGAGCGCTTCCAGCGGCTGCGCCATGGAGTCATCGGCAAAATCAACATCTGTGATTACACGATCTCTGAATTTGAGCCCGACGCTGAGACATGAATTGGTTTTTGTCATAATGTAATCTACGATGACATTGAAGAGCTCTGGGGTCACTGAACATTCTTGGCGCACCCCTGATGTGATTTGAAAGAACGGGCTGCGCCGACCATTTACTTGTACACAGCTCTCTATCCACCATTTGGGACTCAAGAGGTCAAGAGACCTTTACGTCACTTAATTAAACCGATGTGAAAACAAATCAATCGTGACTTTAATACGTACGCTATAATCACTGAATAATCTTAGTCCGTTTTCTTTAGCCTTCATCCGTCATTTCAGGCCGAAGAATATCCAGCCTCATCGTAATTTTTTTTTAGTCTTGAATGATCGAAGAGAGTTCTCGCAGCAAGATTTGTTGCATGAACGAGGATCAGGCGGGCCTAGCATATCTATTCATATAGTTTCCAGGCGGACGAACGAGGCCCGCTGAGACGATATGACAGCTTTATTGTAGGAAAAGTTTGACTCTTGAGGGGCTCTGAAATTGAGATTCTGAAATCCACCTCCCACTAGTTTTTTTCAGACATATCAGTAACTTCAACAAAGCATTTAGTATTTAACCGCACCTTCAATGTCTAGAAGACGGTATTCCTAGATTAGACTTTGGGGCGAATAAATGCAAAGTTCGAGGAAGTCCAAAGACTTGTTTATTAAAATGAAACTGTAAAATAGTTTAGTTATCTCCTAGACCCATATTTTGGCCATATAATTTGGCATTCCCCTCCTAAGGTCCATCCCTGTAAAAGTATTTTTCATAGCGTTTAGATACTGCGCTCACATCAGCTTCTTGAGATTACTTTCCCTTCAGTTCCTTTTTCGTATTATGCTGAAAAATTAGTATTTGAGACTTTGAAGTATTAAGTCTATATTCATTGGGCTCAAATACTTCGCTGTGAGGGCAAGTAATATTTGCACTCATCTGGTGACTTGGTGAAAAGGGCCCACCTCATCAGTGTGTGCTACATTAGAATGAAAAGTATTTGCTTCTCTTATTATAGCGTTTAGAGGAGCATGCTCTTCCTCCCTCCTCATTAGAAAACTAATATATATATGTTGGTGTGTACATTAAATGTTGACATGTTGGTGTCATTAGATCAATATTTACTGTGTGGTATTTTGAAGCTTCTCGAGGAACTCAGAAAAATACCCCAAGGGTATTTTGAAACTATTGAATAAACTACCTAGTCATTGTTGATTTGACATAAATATGAATGCTAAGTACATAATTTGGTATTTATGTATTATACGAGAAACACTGGAGATGTGAAGTTTGATTAATGCTAATGAAGGTTAGATTACACTTTCAAAGATGGTGCTCCTCTTGAATTAAAAGTAATTGTGTGTCCATTGACGCACTGTTATGTGTTGGGCAACAACCCCTTATCCTCGAAAAATATAATTGCCTGTTCTTCGGTCCTCGAAAAGTCCTAAATCATAATCTATTATATCACTATATATTGCAAACTAACCGGTTATTGTCCTATCTGATCTTTGCGATCCAAATTCTCGAGTGTTTCTCGTATAGTACATAAGTAACCATAATTCATGGTGGTGAGTATGGTCTACTAGTCTTGGTAATTTTAAGAACTGACCAGTCTTGCTATTTTCAACCACGATTTTCTAAAATGGCCCCGCAGCCAGGAAGTTTCTGGAACTGCCACATCTCAAATTAAAACTGCTGATATGATGGGATTTGTTTTTTTCGTGTAAATAAATATAATTTCTCCGACTTTTCTCTACCAGTTTTTTTTGCATTTATCAAGGGAGACTCCCTTTCAAACAGTTCGTGGTAACGAACTGTAGTAAGGAGCTACCCTTCTCAATAGTAACCAAAACTCTAAAAAGCGGAATTTTTACAGCAATATATACATCAAAAGAATCGGTTTTTTATGCTGATTAAATAAAAAAGCAAGTTTTTTTTTAACAGAAGGTAAGGAGCGACATAAAAACTTAAAAAGATCAGAAATTGCTCCGTATATGGAAGGCGCTGTTCCCTCCTCAACACCGCGCTCTTTACGTTGAAGTTTGACTTTCTCTTAACTCTACTTTTTAAAACAGTAAAAAATTTAGTTTAAAGAGCGGGGCCTTGAGGAGGGAACAGCCCCTTCCATATACGGAGTAATTTCTGTTCGTTTTAAGCTTTAATGTCGCTCCTTACTTTCAGTTAAAACAAATCTTTTTTGTTTAATTTCTGAACGTTTTTGAATTATTGTGTTTTGATTTTGGCTCTCCGCACATGAATAATTAAAAGAAATTTGCATATTAATTTATTTTTTTTTTACTGAATAAATGGCTTTCTCATAGTTCTGATCGGACGATTTTGAGAAAAATAGGAGCGGGGGAGGAGGTTAGTTACCCTCCAATTCTTTGTTTACTTAACAAGGTAGCTAGAACTTCTAATTTTTTACAAATGATTTCATTAGTGAAAATATACGTAACTTCCAATTTAACTTACGTAACGAACTTCTATATTCGTATGTTTTTGTTACGTATACGAGGGGGTTCGCCCCCTCGTCTATACATCGCTCTGTACTGTTAAGCTTAAATTTTGTCACAGTTCCTTAAGAATGACTCCTGAATCACAAAGGCCATAGAATACATAGTTGATATTACTAAAAATACTTTCAAGCTGCTCCTTACTTTAAGCTGAAAAAACTTTTTCATATTAATTTTTTCAATATTTTTTTATCATGGAAATCCCCATCATGGGAATTCTCTTCTCCCATGACAAATTCCTCCATGGAAAGTTCCACCCACATAACCCCACTGGGACTGTGGGGGAGTAAGTCGTCCCTAAAGACATAGTTATTACGTTTATCGACTATTTTGAATAAAATGGCTATCTCATAATTTAGATCCGGTGACCTTGGGGAAATAATGAGTGTGGGAGGGGGCCTAGGTGCCCTCCAATTTTTTGGTCACTTTAAAGGGGCACTAGAACTCTTAATTTCTTTTAGAATGAGCCCTCTCACAACATTCAAGGACCACTGGGTCGTTACGATCACCGCTGGGAAAAAAAAAAAACAAAAAAAACAACAAACAAATAAGCCTGCATCAGTGATCTGTCTTGTGGCAAAAAATACAAAATTCCACATTTTTTGTAGATAGGAGCTTGAAACTTCTACTGTAAGGTTCTCTGATGCGTTGAATCTGATGGTGTGACTTTCGTTAAGATTCTATGAGTCTTAAGGGGTATTTACCCCTATTTTATAAAATAAGGCAAATTTTCTCAGGCTCGTAACTTTTGATGGGTAAGACTAAACTTGATGACACATATATATTTAAAATCAGCATTAGAATGCAATATTTTTTATGTAACTATTGGTATCAAAATCCCGTTTTTTAGAGTTTCGGTTACTATTGAGCCAGGTTGCTCCTTACTACAGTCCGTTACCACGAACTGTTGGTTTTAAATGTACAACTTTAATCAAGTTTAGTCCTACCCATCAAAAGTTACGAGCCTGAGAAAATTTGTCTTGTTTTCAAAAAATGGGAAACGCCCCCTAAAAGTCATGGAATCTTGATGAAAATCACGCCATCAGATTCAGCGTATCAGAAAACCCTATTGTAAAGGTTTCAAGCTCCTATCAACAAAAATATGGAATTTCCCCTTTTTTTGCCAGGAGAAAGATCATGGATGCGTGTTATATTATTTGTTGTTTCCCAGTTTTGATCCTATCGACCCATTGGTCCTAGAATGTCGTAAGAGGGCTCATTTTAACGGAAATTAAAACTTCTAGTGCCCTTTTTAAGTGACCAAGAATTTTGAAGGTAATTGGGTCCCACGCTCTTTTTTCCAAAGTCACCGGATCAAAATCTCAAGGTAGCCATTTTGTCCAGCATTGTCGAAAAATTTAATAAATACGTCTTTGAGGACGATTTAATCCCCCACTTTCCCCCGGGGAAGGACTGCAAGTTATGAACTTCGCCCATTGTTTACATATAGTATTGGTTATTGGGAACTAACCTGACATCTTCATGGGGGATTTTTTCTGGTGGTAAACGGGTCGGGGGGTTACGTGAGAGAATCTTTCTATGGAAGAATTTATCATGGTGAAAAAGAATTTCCATGAATAAGGCACTAGATTTTCCAGTGTTATTTAAAAATAAAACAAAGAGAAATTAAATTTAAAAAAAAACAATTTTTTTCAGCTGAAAGTAAGGAGCAACATTAAAAATTAAAATTAAAAAAATATTACCTATATGAGGGGGTTCGCCCCCTCCTCAACGTCCAGCTAAACTCACAATACTACTTATTAAAACAATAAAAATTTCAGCGTAAAGAGCGGGTCGTTGAGGAGGGGACAGCCCCTTTTACATACGGAATAATTTCTGTTCGTTTTAAGTTTTAATGTCGCTCCTTACTCTTAGTTAAAAAAACTTGTTTTTTATTCATTTAATTTAGATAGAATGAAATAAGGCTTATTGCAATAAAAAGCTAAATAAAAGTTTCCAATATTGGTTTGGCTTTTAATCAATACGGAGCACTCTAATATCCAGAGAACAATCTTCATATTCTGTAAGTTTAAGCCAATCGAAAAAACAAAGTTTAATGGCTCAGGTTCAAGTCATACATCGATGTAAACCGACTTATGTAAGCCGTAGAAAACAAGCTGTGGGCTTAGTTTCGGGCTAAACTAAACTTTCTTGAAGGACAGTTAAGTTTGTTCAACATATGACATCAGTCACAAGAGAAAGATCTGGTTTTAAGGGCCAATATTCCGATAGAGCAGGAAGGGGGCAACTTATAATAGTTAAACTTCTCTCAAAGGAATGAAACTAAATTTGCTGCTTTGGAAGGTTTCTGATGTGAAATTCCGTCCCTCTAGACGTCAATTCGAAGCTCAATTCCGGCTGTCGGGCATGAATTGATACAGCCCGGATTTCGTGCAACCTTTTTACTTTTGTAAATGAAGTATGGTTTCTTGAAATTAAGTTCTATCTCAAGTACTTAATGTATTTCTTTTTTTTTGTAACTAAGGCTCAAGACTGGGAGTCAAAAATAGGTTCAGTTCTGTTTCGGTAGTAAATTTAAATCACTGCGGTTTGAACTTCTTTTTATTTTTACACCGATGCAGTATACTATAGCTTCCATCATAGGCAGTGCAATAGCGCTGCCAAAAATCACAAGCCTTAGTGCTGCATGAAAGTTGTAGCTGTTGTAGATTTCTTTGTAGTTGTAGGGATGGTAGTCTTCCCCTTCGTGGAGGTATGTTATCTATATTACATTGTTTGTGGACGGCAAGCAGTGAAATTATCCAGTTTGAAATATTCAAAGCTTTTAATGTAATTACTTTTTTCCATGTCTATGAGCTTTTTAAAAATTACGTATCAAAATAAATTACTATATTTGGGTATTTTCAATTAGATTAAGGTATATCCTATTATGGTTTCTTTGCATCAACTGGCCAAGTAGGCTATTATAGAGATAATAAATTACAAAATTGTTGTCCAATGTCTGAAAAGATATTGCATTTTTATGCATTGTATTGTGTTTAATCACGAAATGATCTGCTAATCAAGGGGTGGTCCAGTGAAAGTACACCAAAGCCAGAAATGGGGAACAAAGTCATTTGCACCTGCGGCAAACTGTGAAGTGGCATCATCAGCATGTGAAGCACAAGATAAAAACCTGCATTGATGTGAAACGTGGGCCCAAAATAAAGCTAAAATTGGGACAAAAGACCGAAAAAATAGAGTGTAACTTTCTTTGCAGGCCCCATACACAGTTGCATTGATTAGATGGGGCATGGAATGCCCCCTCATGCCCCCTCTAGATTACCTCGCTAGTTCGTGAAAAATATTTTATTTGAGGATATTTTTTTTTAAATGCCTTTTGTATTTTTCTGTGAAAATGAAAAAAAAAAAAAACTACAAGCTCCCCCCCTGTAGATTTAAAAAATATACCCCCTCCTAGATTATCTTGAATCTATACCTCTGCTTAGATACTTTAAAAAGGTGATAGCTTCTCATTTCCTCTTCCTCCGAACTAAGCACCTGATGCATTTAAGCTGCTTTTCAAACAGTGCGACTAGAGTCTTAGCAAAAGCTCCATTCAATTTTTTTATTTTCTGTCGGCCTGTCTATCGGTCTGTCTGTCCCGGTTTTGCTACTTTAGGCACTTCCAGGAAAGCTAGGACGATGAAATTTGGCAGGCATATCAGGGACCGGACTAGATTAAATTAGAAATGGCCGTTTTTCCCGATTTGACCGTCATTTTTTTTATTTTCCACTGATTTCCAATTTCAAATTTTTCATTTTCTATTTATTAATTTACACCGGTACAGGCGGTTATGGATGCGCAATATCTACAAGACGCATCTAAAAACCACCTCCCAGGAATTTTTTTTGGTAATTATGCTAAAAATCCATAATTTGGGCATGGGTATCAATCGGGGCAGGGGGACAGGGGCCTTCTGTATTCTGAACCATGCCTTTTTGGTATTTGCATCTAAAAAATACCATTTTAATGTTTTTTATGGCACTTGGTATTAACCAAGTGACATATAGCGACCGCAAATTCTGTCGGTCTGTCTGTCCCGGTTTTGCTACTTTAGGCACTTCCAGAAAAGCTAGGACGATGAAATTTGGCAGGCGTATCAGGGACTGGAGTAGATTAAATTAGAAACGGCCGTTTTTCCCGATTTGACCATCTGGGAGGGGGGAGAAATGGGGGGCCGATTAATTCGGAAAAATAGAAAACTGAATGATTTTTAACTTACGAACGGGTGATGGGATCTTAATGAAATTCGATGTTCGGAAGGATTTGTCTCTCGGGGCTCTTATTTTAAATCCCGACCAGATCCGGTGACATTGGGGGAGTTGGAGGAGAGAACCTAAAATCTTGGAAAACGCTTAGAGTGGAGGGATCGGGATGAAACTTGGTGGGAAAAATAAGCGGAAGTCCTAGATACGTGATTGACATAACCGTAACGGATCTGCTCTGTTTGGTGAAGTTGGGGGGGGAGGGTTAATTCTGAAAAATTAGAAAAAAGAGGTATTTTTAACTTACGAAGGAGTAATCGGATCTTAATGAAAATTGAAGTTTGGAAGGATATCGTGTCTCAGCTCTTATTTTAAATCCCGACTGGATCCCGTGACTTTGGGGGAAATTGAGAGGGGGAACCTAAGATCTTGGAAAACGCTTAAAGCGGAGAGATCAGGATGAAACTTGGTGGGAAAAATAAGCACAAGTCCTAGATACGTGATTAACATAACACCGGAACGGATCTGCTCTCTTTGGGGGAGTGGGGGGGGTTTATTCTGAAAAATTATGTTTAACTTACGAAGGAGTGATCGGATCTTAATGAAATTTGATCTTTAGAAGGATACCGGTCTTAGGGCTCTTATTTTAAATCCCGACCGGATCCGGTGACATTAGGGTGGTGGTGGGGGGAACCTAAAATCTTGGAAAACGCTTAGAGTGGAAGGATCAGAATGAAACTTGGTGGTAAAAATAACAATAAGTCCTAGATACGTGATTGACATTACCGGAACGGATCCGCTCTCTTCGGGGGAGTTGGGGGGAGGAGGGTTAATTCTGAAAAATAAAAAAATGAGTCATTTTTAACTTTCGAAGGAGTGATCGGCTCTTAATAAAATTTGATGTTTGGAAGGATATCGTGTCTTGTTGCTCTTATTTTAAATCCCGACGGGATCTGGTAACATTGGGGGGAGTTGGGGGACATAAAATCTTGGAAAACGCTCAGAGTGGAGGGATCGGAATTAAACTTGATAAGAAAAATAATTATAAGTCCTAGATACTTGATTGACATAACCGGAACGGATCTGCTCTCTTTGGGGAAGTTGGGGGGAGGGTTAATTCGGGAAAATTAGAAAAATGAGGTATTTTCAACATACGAAGGAGTGATCGGATCTTAACAAAATTTGATGTTTGGAAAGATATCATGTCTCAGAGCTCTTATTTTAAATCCTGACCGGATCCGGCGAAGGGGAAGTTGAAGGGTGGAATCTAAAATCTTGGAAAAAGGTTGGAGTGGAGGGATCGGGATGAAACTTTGTAGGAAAAATACGCACAAGTCCTAGATACGGGACTGACATAACCGGAACGGATCTGCTCTCTTTGGGGGAGGGTTAATTTTTAAAAAAAATGGAAAAAATGAGGTATTTTTAACTCACGAAAGAGTGATCATATCTTAATGCAATTTCATATTTAGAAGGACCTCGAAACTCAGATCTCTCATCTTCAATCCCGACCGGATCCAGTGTCATTAGGGGGGGGGGGGACCGAAAATCCTGGAAAACGCTTAAATCTCAGAGATCAGGATGAAACTTGGTGGAAAGAGCAAGCACAAGTCCAAGATAGGTCACTGACATAACCAGACAAGATCCGCTCTCTTTGGTGGAGTTGGGGGGGAGTAATATGGAAAAACTAGAAAAAATGAGGTATTTTCAACTTATGAACGGTTGACCATATCTTAATGAAATTTGATATCTAGAAGGATCTTGTGCTTTAGAACTCTCATTTTAAATCTCGACCAGATCTGGTGACATCGATGGGAGCTGGAGGGGGAAACTGGAATTCTTGGAAAACGTGAAAATCAAGGTATCTTACGAATGGGTGATTGAATCTTAATGAATTTTGATATTTAGAAGGGCTTCGTGACTCTGAGCTCTTATTTTAAATAATATGAAAAAAACTTCGTTTTCTTAAAGAGTTAAAGAGGCTGCGTCCCAAAGTCGAACCTTAAAACGTACAGGAATTAGAAGAGGCAGTTGGGGGGCTGCCGCCCCCCAAACCCCCAGCTTTTAAAGACTCTTTTGTACAGGTTTTTTTTTTGGGGGGGGACTTCATTGTTACTAATTACTAGTTTCGGCGCAATGGTTCTCCTGTCCTCTTGTGTTTAACATTTTTCGAAGTTATTCCATTATTCATTCATTTCAATTTTTTGTTAATTAAAAGAGGGCCTTTCCGAAGCCAAGAGCTGGGGGTTAGCAAAAAAACAAAAAACCTGTACAAAAGAGTCTTTAAAAGCTGGGGGTTTGGGGGCGGCAGCCCCCCAACTGCCTCTTCTAATTCCTGTACGTTTTAAGGTTCGACTTTGGGACGCAGCCTCTTTAACTCTTTAAGAAAACGAAGTTTTTTTCATATTATTTCTGTACGTTTTTCTACTGGATGTAATTTAATAATTCCTGTACTCCTCGTACAGGAATTAGGAGAGGAACTTGGGTGGCTGCCGCCCCCCCCCCGCTTTTAAATCATTGTATAAAATAGAAAAAAAATAGATAGAATGACCGAAATGTTTCTTTTGCTCATAAGAAGCTAATATTCTGTTATCTCTCAAATGATAAGCTGTCCAGGTGTTATCAAAAATTTTTCTGGAATGGAGCTGGATTTTTATGATGCTTGCAGTCATTCTCGCCGTGCCGAGCTGATTATTTTGATGTACTTGAATGTTGATATTCGTAACTTTTAAGAATTTCAAAAATTAACATGGGACTATTAGACTATTAGGACTATAAGAAGACTATTAGGAGAGGCAAACCCCCCGCTTTTAAAGACTCTTTTGTACAGGTTTAATTTTTTTTCATATTAATTCTGTACGTTTTTCTACAATCCATGGTGGATGTAATTTAATAGTTCCTGTACTCCTCGTACAGGAATTAGGAGAGGAACCCACCCCCGCTTTTAAATCATTGTATAAAATAGAAAAAAAAATAGATAGAATGACCGAAATGTTTCTTTTGCTCATAAGAAGCTAATATTCTGTTATCTCTCAAATGATAAGCTGTCCAGGTGTTATCAAAATTTTTTTGATGTTGTGAAAAAAAATCGCCCGTAAGGGACTTGAACCCTTGACCAGAGGATTAAAAGTCTCACGCTCTACCAACTGAGCTAATAACTTGCATGTGTAAATATAACTTCTCAATAGCTTTTAAAAATTTCAAATTAACATGGGCTCTTATGGAGAGAAATCCGTTAATTTAAATAGCTAATGGGTGGTTTCTGGAAAACAGGGAAGGAGTTATCGGATCAAGCTGAAATTTCGCGGATAAGCTCCTGGGCCGTAGGGGACCTTAACTTGTGAATTTCAGCCCGATCGGACAACGTTAAAAGGGGTGGGGGGTTGGAGGGTCGAAACTTTCGGGGGGTTAAGATTTTCCTACGAAACTTTCATGGGCACTTACTCGGAGAATTCCGCATCGAATGAGTCTTCGTACACCCAGATCCGATGTCGGATGTGACCTGTAGGCGTGGCGAAAAAAAAAGTAAATGAATTTTAAGTGGCTATGCGTGGTTTCTGGAAAACAGGGAAGGAGTTATCGGATCAAGCTGAAATTTCGCGGATAAGCTCCTGGGCCCTAGGGGACCTTAACTTGTGAATTTCAGCCCGATCGGACAACGTTAAAGGGGGGCTTGGGTTGACAGGTCGAAACTTTCGGCCAGATTTTCCCCATGAAGAAAAAGTTGGAGGGGGATGAAATTTTGCAGGTTTCTTAGTTGGAGCTCGGGCTACGAAATGCATCCCTCCCCATCCGTCTGCGACCACTGGAACCGAAGATCGCTTAACATTGTCGTGTGTCGCCTCTTTATAGAGGCACGAGTGTGCCTCCTTGATCCCGACCGTTATTAAGACTCTGATTTTCCTTTTAAAGCAATCTATTGATTCTTTGAATTTTGCTAGAGCTCATACCATATGATTTCTTGGCTCTTGGCTCTTTCGATTTCGTCACAAGTGCCATATGAGCTCTTAGCTCTTGTTTTTATCAAAAAATCAGCAAAAGTACCACGTAAGTTTTAAAAATATATGCCTCATCCCCCTGTACATTTTTCGTGAATTGACACCCCCTGTATTATATTTTTCCCAGAGAGTGGAAACTTTACGTAGGTGCATTTGGGTAATAATTTAAGGACTGGTTATTATCAAATTTATGGGCGGGTGAGTTGCTTGATATCCTAAAAAGTGTGTTCATACGACCATTTTCAACATCAATAGTAAGAGGGCGTCTGTGAATCAATCTTAGGGAAGGAATTCGTCCATCCCCTTAAAAGTAGGTAAGTAAACCTGTAACAGGTGTACCTATCAAAGCGCGCAAGTATGAATTTTTTTTTGGGGGGGGTAGTTTTAAAATAATTTTATTCCAGTAATTTCAATAAGAAGAGCCAGGGATTCCGGGGAAACGAGGATTACAAGTTTATAGGAATACAGTTTTAGGATTAAAAGAGGGTTGGGCCCTAAGACCCCCCCCCCCCCTCCGTCTGCATGCGTCGATGATCTATCCATGCCTTTTTCACTTTTTATTTTTTTAGCCTATATATAACAAAAAAATCGAAGGACGAGAGTCGTAAAAAAGAAAGGAAAAATTTTGTAGGCTATATCTTCTTTTGTGAGGAATAAAGAAAAGCTATTTCGTCTCCTTCCCTAGACATAAAATAATAAGTCTACTGAACCTCCTCCCCCAACCTCTTCCAAAAGAAAAAACCTGACAGTTTTAACTAGATCCCCCAGCAGTGAGACAGAGTAAGGTATAATTACTAAACGATATATGCGTTTCATCACTTTTTTCGTATCTTAACCAAACCTAGTGATAGCATATAGTATCTATAATGAGGAATACTCGCTTGCCTTCAGGCTTAGATTGAAAAAAAAGTTTACTCTATTGTGCGCATCAGACATCAACTGACTGATAGGTAAACATTCTCCTAAGAAATACTGGCTTCATCTGCCTGTTGTATTACCTCACGTAATTGACTAGGTGTTCCAGATACTTTACAATTCTATTAAGTAAAATGGTTATTTATAAAAATAATTTTTATGGTCATTTTATTCGTTTATCTTTTTCCTCTTTTTTGCTACGTTCTCTGTTTTTTCTTAAATGAAATATCAATACTCCTTGTATAAGGTCAGACTTTAACCCTGTAATTGCGAGTCGTATTTTATGGAATAAGTTGCCCGAATCAGCTCGAAGGTGTCACTCATTCGGTTTGTTCAAAAAAATTATAAAAAATTCTTTGGCTTCTTAGAAATTATTCTATCTATTTTTTATATGTGTATATGTATACAAATATATATATATATATACATATATATATATATATATATATATATATATATATATATATATATATATATATATATATATATATATATATATATATATATATATATATATATATTTTCTTGTTATTTTATTGGAGTCTATTTTATCTACTGATCTACTTAATTAAGTTAGTTTATTCAATCTATTAGTCTATTCGGTTTTGTTTTCTATAGTTTTTATTTTGTTTAAATTTTCTTTTCTTCTCCTTTTTGCTCTTCTCTCTTTGATTAAGTGATTTTTTTTTCTTCTCTGAGTAAGTGACTCGCTTATTCTCCCCCTTCTTTACAGGCCAAAGAACCTTTGGGGGAATAGTAAAATGTAATATTGTATGTTTGTTTCGTGATGAATAAATCTTATCTTATCTTAATACAAATCGGTAATGTTTGACCATCTAGGTAGACTATAAGAAAATATCTAACCTGTTGATTTGAATCTTATGAATAGAAAATCATAAATATTGTCTATCTAATTATTGTTTATTACATGTCCAGTTTGAGTCAATTACATATTTGATATTGAATGTACCTTCCATATTTACTGGCAACGTCTACCTGTTAAGTAAGAATTAATACTCATCGTGCTGTGAAAAAAAAAAAAAAACATAAAAAAACGAACTTAAACAAGCTTCGACAAACTAAATTCCATTTACGTCTTTAAATTTTGTTGTCTTTAAGGTAATGAACTGCTCGTTTTGTTAGCTTGAAACATAAAGCTAACAGGAACTCGGACAGGAATAATGTCTTCCCAAGGCCGTATCCAGGTGAGGGGTATCTGTTTTTTTTTTTTCCAAAAAGCTAACTGGAACTCGGACAGGAATAATGTTCTCCCAAGACCGTACCCGGGTGATGGTTATCCGTGTTTGAATCTCCCTACTCACGAAATTCTTGGCTGAGATGAATTTTTTGAAGTTCTTTTTTGTACTCCTCCCCTCAAAAATACCCCCTATCCCCGAAAAATTATTGATGCTCCCCTTGTTTCCTCCCATTCCCCCTCTTGAAATTGGTTTGAAAAACTCCCTCTCCGAAAAAAATAGTGCCCTGAATATACTAGAGTATGATTCGAAATTTTTGTAGTTTTCAGTCATCGGCGTCTCAAAATAGACCGGCAAATTTCAGCCTGTCAACTTCCTCTTGCTTGTGACTATTAGATGGCATAAAGACCATATCCAGGGGGGTAGTGGATGTGATTCACTCCTTCCCCCAACACGTAAAATGTAACGAAAATGCATATAAAGAAATTGTTGATGTTTTTTAAGGTTGCTGCCCCCCCCCTTCCAAAGAAAATAACTCCTCCCCGAACAAAAGTCCTGGCTACTGCCTTGGATGATACGAAATTGATTTCAAAGTTTCAGAGGATACTCATTCAGTTTGTTTTATTTTTTGCCTCTCTTTTGAACAAAAGGTGAATAGTTTTGATTAACAAGGCTGGAATATGGAATATTAGCCTAACTTTTCTCTTTAAAATTTGTTTTCGTTTCAACAATTTAATTTTTGAAAATGTCAATGACCGTGGCGAAGGATTTTTCTTAGGGGGTAAAGGGTTACATCTACCGTCGCCAATCAAAACTGATAGCTTTATACTTGAGTTTGAGGATTTGGGAAGGGGAAATTGAGTATGCTAGGCTACCCCTCCCCTAGGTATGCACATGGGTAAGACCCACGATTTTTTGTTTCAAAATACATTGAAGTCTGGTAAGGCAGGATTATCCGTACTTCTTATTTGTTTTATTCAAGTATATCATCTCAGTTCTGTCTTTGTATATATATATATATATATATATATATATATATATATATATATATATATATATATATATATATATATATATATATTGCTTGGTTCCAAAAAATACTTAGTTCTAAACCCGTTTATGGACTCTCCTGAAGTAGTGTCATCTCCCTGGAACTCTTCTAGATTTATGAATACTCCAGAACTGGTTGGGATCCCTTTAGAGTTCCCCTAGTCATTTGATTTAATTAGTTAATTAGTGTAAAAGAACTACTTTGAAAGTTATGCAAATGTTGACATTCCTTCATTTTATATGATCATGGGATTGTCAGAATCTCTGACGAAAAGCAGAGTTAGAACAATTTATAGTCTGACGCTGGATCTTCAAAAATTTACAGCTTGCTTTGGAATCTTAAGCAAATACCATCTTTAGATTTTCTCCCAGCCTCAGGAATGAGTTGTATTTTTTAATTAGATTTTCTTTTCTTGAGAATATAAGTATACCTTACTGAGCAGTGAGTACTGCCTGGTGTCTGTTTGGACAGAGGGCTACTAGTATCCCCAACCATTTAAAGTCTATAAAATGGAATGAATATCCATTGGATATTCATTCCATATGGAATGAGAGAATGGGTTTTGAAAATTTTGAAAATTCGGTGTTTTTTTACGTATAAATAATATTGAAAAGTTCGTCCGGGTAGGTATGAGGTATCGTGATGATTTTCTTAAATAATATGTTTTAGTTCTGTTCAGTCTATGTTTTGTTGCTGTATTTTTTCGCTTGTTTTGTGTATGTCACCAGCCCAATTGGGCTTTCGTGTGAATAAATCTGTGTGTAAATCTGTATCCTATTGCAAATGGTCAAAGAAGTTTCTGAGGCAAAGTTGAACAAAAACAAAATCAGACAGTGAAATCTACTGTTAGAAAACAAGAAACAGTGATGAGTGGCCACAAAAACGGTCTAAATAGGTCAGGACTTTAAGAAAGAATTTGTATTTATCACACGGTGGCTGACTGGCTGTAGGCTATCGAACCTAAAGTGACGTTATTACATCAAGAAAAGGCTCAAATTGTCGGCAGTTAAAAAAAAAGGATAAAGGATACGTCATTAGACTTTACAGTCCGTACCGGCGGTGCTGATCTCGGTTTCTTGGCCCTTCAGCCAGGAAGTGCAATGGGGGGTTGGGGGCCAGCCATCCTATGCTTTCGCACACCCTTCCTGTTTACCTCCCCCAGATTTCTCCAGGTACCCATTTAGAGCTGAGTCGAATCTGGCTAAGCTTACAGAGTCACGCCTCTGACCCCCGTCCCAACTGAAGAATTGGATACACCAGGACTCGAACCCGCGTCCTCTCAGACAAGGGATCCCGAATCCAGCGCACCAACCCATTCGAGAGGGCGGCTTGTCGGCAGTTAGAAGACAAGCGACCAGGAGAATCCTTCTATAGAAGCCTACTTACAGCCTTTCACTTACAGCCTTTTGCAACAGAACTTCCATCGATTTCCATGATCGAGGCATTTTTTTGCCTACCAAGTGACATATAGCGATCGCAAATTCTGTCAGTCTGTCTGTCCCTGTTTTGCTAGTTTAGGAACTTCCAGGTAAGCTAGGACAATGAAATTTGGCAGGTGCATCAGGAACCAGACCAGATCGAATTAGAAATTATCTTTTCGCTTATTCGAGCATCTGGGGGGGGGGGAGTGGGGGGACGGCTAAATCAGAAAAAAACGAAAAGATGAGGTATTTTAAACTTACAAATGGGTAATCGGATCTTAATGAAGTTTGATATTTAGAAGGATATCGTGTCTTAGAGCTCTTATTTGAATCACAACCAGATCTGTTGACATTTGGAGGAGTTGGGGGGGGGGCTAAAATCTTGGAAAACACCTAGAGTGGAGGGATCAGGTTGAAACTTGGAGGGAAAAATTAGCAGAAGTCCTAGATACGTGATTGACATAATCGGAACGAATCCGCTCTATTTGGGGGAGTGGTGGGGGGGGGGGTTAATTCTGAAAAATTAGAAAAAATGAGGCATTTTTAACTTACGAAAGAGTGATCGGATCTTAACGAAATTTCATATTCAGAAGGACCTCGTATTTCAGATCTCCTATTTTAAATCCCGACTGGATCCAGAGTCATTGGGGGGGGGGTGTGAAATCTTTGAAAACACTTAAAGCGGAGGGATCAGGATGATACTTGGTGGTAAGAATAAAAACAAGTCCAAGATAGGTGACTGACATAGGTGGACCGGATCCGCTCCATATCTAGTGACATTGGGGGGGATTTGGGTGGGGGAACCTAAAATCTTGGAAAACGATTAGAGTGGAGGGATCGGGATGAAACTTGGTGGGTAAAATAAGCAGAAGTCTATGTACGTGATTGACATTACCGGAACGGATCCGCTCTATTTGGGGGATTCGGGGGGAGGGTTAATTCTGAAAAGTAGAAAAAATATGGTATTTTTAACTTACGAAGGAGTGATAGGATCTTAAAGAAATATCATATTTAGAAGGACCTCGGAACTGAGATCTCTTATTTTAATTCCCGACCGGATCCAGCGTCGTGGGGGGGGCAGAAATCTTGGAAAACACTTAAAGCGGAGAGATTAGGATGAAACTTGGTTGGAAGAATAAAAACATGTCCAAGATACGTGACTGACATAACCGGAACAGATCCGCTCTATTTGGTGGAGTTGGGGGGGGGGAGGAGTAATTCGAAAAAGTTAGAAAAAATGAGGTATTCATAACTTAAGAACGGGTGATCACATCTTAATGAAATTTGATATTTAGAAGGATCTTGTGCTTTAGAGCTTTTATTTTACATCCCGATCATATCCGGTGACATTGGCGGGAGTTTGAGGGGGAAACCGGAATTCTTTGAAAACGTGAAAATTGAGGTATCTTTATCTTACGAATGGGTGATCGGATCTTAATAAAACTTGATATATAGAAGGATCTTGTGTCTCAGATGCTCCATTTTCAATTTGAATTGGATCCAGGGACATAGACGGTTGGAGGGAGAAACAGAAATCGTGGAAAACGCTTAGAATGGAGAGATCGGTATGAAACTTGATGGGAAGAATAAACACAAGTTATAGATGCGTGATTGACATGATTGGAACGGATCTGTTCTCTTTGGAGCAGCTGGGGGGTGTGTTTATTTTGAAAAATTAGAAAATTTGAGGTATTTTTAACTTAAGAACAGGTGACTGGATCTTAATGAAATTTGATATTTAGAAGGAACTTCTGTCTCAGAGCTCTTATTTCAAATCCCGACCAGATCTGTTGACATTGGGGGGAGTTGAGGGGAAACCGGGAATCTTGGAAACCACTTAGAGTGGAGAAATCAGGATGAAACTTGGTGGGTAGGATAAGCAAATGCCGTAGATACGTGGTTGACGTAACCGTACTGGATCCGCTCTCTTTGGGAGAGTTGGGGGGTATGGTTCAGTGCTTTGGCGAGTCTCTTTATTAGTGCTATCCGGTCTCTTTAGAGGAGTTGGGAGGGGGTTAATTCTGCAAAATTAGAAAAAATGAGGTATTTTTAACTTACGAGTGTGTGATCGAATCTTAATGAATCTTTAATAATTAGAAGGACCTCGTGTCTCAAAGCTCTTATTTTAAATCTCGACCGGCATTAACTTTCCTTGAATATTTTTTTTTCTTTTCGTGCTGAAGAAGAGAGGCAGTCGTCATCTCGAAAAATTTGCTTTGTTTTGTTAATTCAGTATTCTCGTTTAGCCCTAAAAAATCCATTTTTGATCATTTCCTTTCTAGGAAGATAGGATTCTATATATATAATAGAATCCTACCAATGGTGAACACAATCTCCTGAAACGTATTTTGCTAATGAGTTTGCCAAAAAATTATAAATTGAATAAATAATAGAATTATCCGTCGAATTAGCTCTGATCGTTCAACGACACTAGTGCTGGTGAAAAAAAAAACAAAAAACAATGGTACCAAAAATGGCCAATTTTGTGCCATGGTGCACTTTATTATGATGCTGCTATAATGGATTTATAAACAGCAGATAGATAAAAAAAACTTATTGATTTTACAACAATTTTACTAACAATTTTAATGATTTTCAGAGTAAAATGATTTTACAAACAATTTATAAGTGTTTTTGGCTGAAGGGCCAACAGAAAAAGAGATCAGCCCTACCGGTAGGGACAATAGAGTACAGTGCCGAATCGTTTACTTTTGTTTTATCTCTACTTGTTTTAGACTTTTATTTGGCTGTATTTTTCCTTGAAAAACTTTCCTTTTTTCGAAAAGTTTTTTTTTTTTTTTAAATCAAACGGAAAAGAAGGGGACCAGTTTCAAATAAAATCTTAATTAGAAGCTGTCTGTAGTTGATTAATTAAATCAAGAAGTCGTTTCTAAATTCTTAAAAGTTTTATTTTACCGCTAAGTTAAAACATTTTTGAAGTTTGGAAGGTTCTCCGGCAATTGATAAACAAGGAAAATGGTGACATTGAACTCAAAAGGTAAAAATGAAAGATCTTCAAATTTGATATTCACTTTTACACCCTCATTTTTGTAATCAATTCATTCGCACCCTCTTCAAAAAGGGTTGGGTATGTTTACCGAGAAGCTATCATGCTGTGAAGATATATCAGTGGGACCTTGTAAGATTACACAGTGTAAGCTTATGCTAATTCTATTGATAACTTATTCGATGAACATCGAAGATTTTGTTTTGCACCTTTTCTAAATTTTTCATGTTGGTAGCAGTAATTTGCAATATTGTACGAAATTTAGTTTTTCTTTTACTCTGTTATGCGCGAACGCAGCCAGGATTTTTTGGAGGAGGGGGGGTAAAAATTAATAAAACATCAAACATGTGTTTATGTCTGTTTTGCTATGTTCTTACACGCCAATAAAAATTGGGGGGGTTCAAACCTGATCCTCTCTCTGGGTACGGCCTTGCCCTCAACGACACCATAGTTGATAAAAAAATGTTATTGATATTTATTTATTGTTTTAATAATTTATTTAGCTATTTTGCTAATGAAGTTTTCCTACTTCATAAACGATGAAGTGGAAAGTCGGTTTGAAGAGCTTTTTGGTAAGAAATCAGTTTAAAAAGTTTTGATTATGACTACTTTGTCCCCACGTATTGTCTCAATTTTAAATCCATCTTTTTAAAAATGATTTTGAAAAGAATATGCCTTTGATCATCACTCTGATCAGTCACTCATAAAGTTTACGCTTAAAAGTTGAACATCGTTCAACTCATAAATTACATACTGGATACATTATTGGGACTTTATGCATCCTGGGTCGTTCGAAATTTAAGTTTTACCCACAAGTGTACCTATAATGGGACTTAAGCATCAATTGTAAAATGTTTTTAGATTGTAGCAGCATTGTTTTTTTGTTTTTTGAATCCCGCTAAGTTCTCAGATATACAACCAGTTATCGCAAGGGTATTGGGAATTTCAAGTTATATTGAACATAAGATCATTTGTTGTCCTTTTAAGGTATTAAAAAAAAAAAAAAAAAAAAAATCCAAAAAGGCAGTTTTAAAAAGAAAAGTAAAAACTGTATTAAACTTGAGATCAGCCGAAATAAATATCTACACCGTAATAACTTAAACTCATAACGTCCAGAAATGTCTGTTTAAAGAATAACTTTAACCCAAAATTAACAGAAATTAAATTAACAATTATAGCAGACAAAGATACAACATGTAGGCCTACTAATATAATGAATAAATACATCTTAAATTGAGTAAAACTTCACTGAATTGGCGTTGCCTCTTACAGGTTTTATGTAACACCTTTAAACCAAATAAACCATATTCGGCTTATAAATTCTCTCGTTGCTTTCCATATAATTTCTCAGCTTTTCACTCCCCCCTTTCAATTTCTACCCCTACAACTGTCTACGTACAGGTATGAATTATTTTCGTACTTCACTCATCTATTTAAAACTATGTTTGATAAATCTTCTTTTTATATTTATATTTTGTTGTGATCAGCTTCTTCTTCTTTTAAAGGAACTGTTGTTTACCGACTGGTTGGGAAGGACCCGGAAGGAGATTCACTTACATTTGGTCTCCAGGGCAAGCTTGCCCAGGACCTATTTCAGATCCGACGAATAAGTGACAGTGAAGGGGATTTGATTCTCAACAGGGAACTTGACAGAGAGGTAAGCTGTAGTTTGGTTATTATCTTGTACATTTACTAAACTTTGCATATTTAAAGTAGAATATATAGTAGAATACTTTAATCAGATCCTATTTTTAGGGGGGAGGGCTACATTTTTTGTAGCCCTCCCCTTCTTGGGAGAGGAGGGGGATTCCAAAATACAAGAAACTATTTTCTATGCAAAAATTTTCGATGAGGGTGGACCTTTTAAGCCAATCCTAGGGCATTATTTCCCTCCGCTCCTATTCCCCCGCTGTTCGGGTATGATCAGCGTACTTTTGTTTCCTAGTTTTGTAATTCGCTTAGATCAAGCTGAAGCATCATGTAGGAAGAACCAGGGCCAGGTAATAACTAATGCCTCTCTACGCCAAATCTAAAAATTGTCATGGTTTTTCTAACGTTTTCTTAAATTATCTATATAAATTGCCAATTTTTTGTTTTATTGAATTAGGCCTGTCCTTTCTAACATTTTCATGTTTACACACTGTTAAAAATACGGAATGATTCCTGTCATCCCTCGATGAGATCCCGAGATTTCGACTATTTTATCATCTTTAAATTTGGTTTTTAAAATTCCCCCTCCCTCCTCTTCTGAATAAAAGTCTTCGATACAGCATTGAGCTAATCAGTAGTGGGGCCATAGGCACTCCCGTTTGAACATCATTAATATAACCGTATCAAAACAAAATTTGCATAACCGGTTTATCTATCAACCCGATCCAGTCTTTGGACCTTCCATAACAACCAGATTCTCTATACTACAGAGGCTACAACTCATTTCCATACTTACATTTGGCATCTCATTTGCATATAGCCATGAGGCCTTAGCGACCAGCTCTAGCAACCAGATCCAAATATAAGGCTGAACTTTCAATGCATTTTTTGTAAGTAAGAAAGTAGAATTCAGAGAGAACAGTTTGAATATACTATTTATCATCAATTTTTATTTGACAAGACGTACTTGCAAAAATGAGTGGTTTATTTGCATTATTAGAAGTTGATAGTTGTTTAGAAGTTGATTATTAGAAGGAGCTAACAGAAGAATGATACAAAGACAAGAATACGAAACTTAGCAGTAGGAATAACAAGAGGGAATCGACTAATTACGTTCGACAGAGATGAAATTAAAAGTCGAATAGTTCTTATCCATCGTTCTGCCAATGCAGACTTTATAGGACTATGACTTTGATAGAGTATTGTATTATATTTTAAAAATACCTTCTCTACATGTGGATTAACAAATCCACTACCTCCATCCGTTTGAATTTCCCTATAACAATCTTGATCAAGAATACTCTCTATAGCTTTAGCGACTTCAACACCTCTCTTTGTCCGCAATGGAACAGCATATGCATAGCAACTAAGGACACTGATGCAGGTAGAATTTGTTGGTTTATTGTAACGCCTTTGAATCTCATCTTGAGTCAAAAGAACTGCTTGCATTATATGCTGCGGGAAAAAGAGCTTGCTTTTCGATAATGATTCCCACGAAACCTGTGATTTCGATGTAGATTGTAACATGGTTCATTTTGGAGATACTCTCTCGCTAGCCTTTTTTGAAGTCCAGTGACTTAAGAAAGTGTGGTGAAGGAACTTAGACTTCCCACTTCACCAATATTTTGGAAAAATGTTTCGAAACTTGAGCCATTTCGAACGTAAATGCGGTATGAGGTGCTCGTTACTCTTTTGCATACTAATAGGTGATGTGTTGATATTAAGACGCCTTCGTTTAATACCTTTTAAATCATCACTCCCACTTGGTGGGCTAGTATTTTCCAAAACCTATTTATAAATATATTTTGATATTTTTACGGTATTCCCTTAATCGATTTGAAATATGTTTCTTTACAATAAAACTTCTCGGAAAGTGTGACTACTTTAAAAATTTATATAAATGACTACCAAATGTTTCAAGTCCTTTACGATTTGCAATCAAATCTGTCACCAAATCACTCAAGTTGTCACTCTTGCAACAGATTATAACATCACTCTTTTTGTCATCAATTTGCACATGTTCATTTTCAGCGAGATAGGTCAGGAGTCTTATTTTGCTCACAATACGAATGAGGCATTAGGTCTACCACACTCGATAAAGCTTTAGATAAACCTTCTTCATACTTTGGTTTTGATGGTGACGGGGGTGATTGTGGTGGTGGTTCTGACGGTGTATTTTGAGGTTGGTCAATGACTTTTACTTTGAGCTGTCTTTCATGGTAGGGCATAAGTTTGTCGACACATCGAGGAGCGTTTTGGAGCAAATTTTATTTTTCATCGTCGGCAACTGTCATTGTTAATAAATTTATTAAGATTATCTTCAAAGTTCTCTTTTGGTGAAAGAGCGAGTTCTATTGGCGTCAATTTCTTGGGTTTGTCCATCTAGAGAATAGTGTTTACAAGTCCCGCAATTATTGACAGTAATAGTAAGAAGAAATTACCACCCGCTTAAACAAGCCGTTTTCTTTTAAAATCTTCTCCTTTCTTTTCTTTTTACACGCTAGGGTACGTACAAGTGAACGATGTTGCTTTGTCTATTGCTTAACTACTTTTGGCAGTTGAATATTGCCTTCTGATGAATTTAAAAAGCTCAGATAGGAGACTAATGAATTCGTCAATGCCATGTTTGAGTATAGCCTTCCTAAGCCGCGGTTTTTAATTACCTAGGACGGAAAATAAATGTCTGTTTTCATGTAGTTTCGTCAGTGTCATGAAGGCAACTAATGACCTTTTTTTACTATTCACGGGTAGATATATGGTAATTTCATTGTCAAAATATCCGTGACTGCAAGCAACTCTTCAGGTGTGTTTTAATTCAGATTCAATAAGATGTAACTATAGGGTTTGTTTGTAGCTTTATTTTATGCCGAGAGTAAAAATTTCGGTTCACGGGATATATTTGTTTGTTTAATTTGATGAGAGAACTAGAATGTCGAACAACCCTATAGATGATATAGTAAGTACAATTCAATGTAAGTGTTCTCATGCATTTGATCTGATGAAAGAGATTGTGGACTACAACGGTTACGGAAACTTTTCCGTGATAAAACTGGACCGGCAATAACTAACATCTTTTGCGACCATTCTTCAATGGATTCAGCTAAATTATCAATAATCAACCAAAAGTTTGGCACAATAATATTAAACACGTCAAGTCCCCGCATGAATTTTATGTCTGGTGCAGTACTCTTTATCTTGTCATAGTGGTCTTGTCACACACTATTGCAATAATAGATATTAATGCATAAATTATATATTTTAATGCACAAATAAATACACTATAAATTTTTCAAAACAACAATAATCAATACAATATCAATATCAATATCAATGTACAGTATCAATGCAATAATCAATAATCAAAGCAATTGTTTTGATGTTCTCATTGAAGTAACTTTACTAGCTTATTTTCCCTACGTGGATCAGTGGTGACAATTGTGTTTATTATTATTGATGGTAGTTTTATTTGTTTTTAGTTTATTGTTTTTTTTCTTTGTATCTTTTGCTGAGGACGCCTAGTTTAGATACAGACGAAATATCCGCGTTATTTTAGTCTTTCATCTCTTTTCTCTCTACTGGCCCCAGTCTCATTTGAGGTTTTTTTGTTGTTGAGTTTTATCTCTCTTTGTCGTTTGTTTCAAGAACTTTCATGAATAATGCAGTGTTCTTAAATATCTCTTGGGAAAATATACTTCAACTTTCTTAAAATGCCAACATTTCTAGCGAGTTCAGGACTAATATAATCTATATGTTCTCTAAAACTAAGACAGTCATTATTTAAAACTCCTAGATATTTTGTATAATTGGTTCTTAAAACACTCATATTAGCAAAATTTCTGTCTATCTATCCAGGGGTAATAATTTGAGCTCCTATCATACAATAAAAAGCAAGATTTACCATAATTCTAATTTAACTTGTTAAGCTTCCTCCACTTTTGAAAAAACTCCAAACAAGAACTAATACGATTCAAAAAATTTAACTTAGTTATTTCAAATATTTACATTTAGAAAAGGTTCCCCTCCTCGGATCTGCCCCAACCCTCAGAATGGCTTGGTGGCCGCTGCTGGTGACTGGCCGAAGGCTGGATCCCCTTCCTGGGCCGGCAGTGGGCGTGGGGGCAAAACAATTTCAAAAATATTTAAAAATGCTTCGCAAATATAACAACAACTCTGGCTTGTACACACGGAACATAATGTTGAAGAATCTCTCCCCTCCCGCCTACTACTACTATTGAATTTAAAGAAGTTTCTCCAGACCGAGATGTTTTCTATCTTGTAAACAAACATCTCGATCTAAAATGTGGTAGTGCCCGTGGGATAGTATCCTCACATTACCCCCATGTACATAGATTTTGTCCAATAGGGCTGACATGGCATTTTTTCATGCTCTAACTCTGTTGTTTTTAAATTTTAAAAAACAGATCATCATGACATTCCCTCTTGGAACTAAACTACTTTCAACGCAGTTTCTCTAGACAGTCGTATCTAAATTGTCTTTAATGTTGGCACCCCCTTGCAGACTTGTTTGATATTATCATTGTGTGTTTACACGCAGTACACCTCCGGACCTGCAATTACACCATGAGCTATCAAGTCGCTCTCCGTCTTGGATTTTAGTATTTATAGTTAATTTGGGACTTGGTGCTTCACTAATTTCGGATAAATGAACTCGTCTCTAGTGATAAAGTCCATTCTAGATCGAATGCGTTCATTATTTTCCAAATCATTTAATAAACTGTCAGTTTTAACTTTCAACATGAATGAATCAGTTTCTCCACAATACGCTTGAACTCCCCCCTCCCTCGGCCATTGGAGCTTATACACATTGTAAAAGAATGACAACATGAGTTTTTTGGAAATTTCTAAAATTACACTGTCACCAGAATTATTTTCATTCAAAATGACATTTCTTTTTTTCTAATGCAAAAGGCCATTGTTATGATGGTGAATGATGTGAAATTGAGATCGGCAATGATTCAAACACATTCTTTTGGGTCGGTTAAAAAGTCACAACGACTTCTATTGCGTACACTCTCGCTCATTTTACCGAAGCCTGAATTTAAAATGAGCTTAAAGATGTCTTTTTCTACCTTCGTTTTTGCTTCTGAACGTTTTCTGAAAAAAGTGTCAATTATTATTGTCATATATGGCTTTTGATCAAATTGGGGCTATAAACCTTTGTGACCTTAAACCGGTGGCTACCACCCACAGCAAAAGAATCGGATCAAGGGTGGCAATAAGTTTTTGTTTTAAAGGTGTCCCGTGCATACCCTCATCCTCTACCAAAAACCTAATATGTAGACTCAAAGAGGCCTTTGTCACCGGTCTCTTTATGCACAGGAAAACGAAATTTTTTAGCGAGCCATGAAGTTCCACTGGTATTTCACCGTCAATTTCAACAAGCCATCCTTGTGGTCCAGTCTCCCCAACGGTGGCAATCTGGGAGAAATTTGGAGCACAAGGATTGACAAGCCATTTATAATTCCCACACGACAAAGAGTAGTGAGACATTGCCGACGAATAAAGGGAATTCGTATTAAAAAACTGCATTCGACTGTTCACCGTTGCGTTGTCCAGTCGGATTGGTTTCTTAGATACGATCCCCATGAAGAACATAACCGCCCCTTATGGATCTTTCTACAAATAGATGCTGATCCACGTTGGTAATCACACATATTTCTTCGTTACTAATTTTTTAAATTAAATCCATCACCAGATGAGGAGTTGATAAATAATAGCCCAAATCCAACTCAAATTCTTGATAGATTTTATCTGTGTTTTTGGAGACAATATCCATCAACGTCAATACATCACTTGCCAGGTACATTTTGTAATAATCCTCCCCATTGTTACACCCTCCCTTTGTCCAAACTTCTTAAGCAAATTCGTAGTCGGTAGTTGTGCTACCGGTAGTGTGGTATTGACGATCCTGAAATGAATCATAAAACTTTTCTATGGGTGGCAATTTCTCCACAAGTAGTCTTGAGGTGGAGTTTCAATAGTTTATGAGTATTTGTACTGAGCTGGTCAAGCCAAGAACAATCATCTCCTGGTATAGCCTGTTTTGTAAAGGCACGTGGTTGAGCTGGGGTGATGTCCATTGATATTGTGGGGAGTCACATTAGCCTCTCCAAAGCATTCTTTCAAGCGTTTATCAGTCCAATCTGAATCGTCGTCGTTATTATCAGAGGACAAGTATATATGATGATTATCATTAAGTGTATTGTCAGCACTCACCTCCCCATAATAATCTTTCAGTAGTTTGTCGTACCATTCTAGCTCGTTGTTAACTAAGGGCAAGTCAATAAGTTGATCGTCCTGAATTATACTCGCGGTGACAATACTGGTTTTTCCATACACTCAAAGAGGTTATACGTCCCCCGAGGTGGCGGTGACAATTGTACACCTAGGTTACCTAGCTTACCTAGCTTAGACACCGCTAGGTTAACCTAGAATAATTATAGAATTTTTTTTGAAATTCGTACGGTTTTATAAAGTCAAAAAAGGAATATTAACGAACTATGTTTTTATATTATTTAATACACACGCATAATAAAAAGTTACAACACATACCCACACTTGAAATGTTTCTTTTTTCTGGACGGTTAGATATGTCAAGACCGTCCTGGGGGGGAGAAAGAGTGACCTAGGTATGCTGTGACACCCTTCTACCGATGTGGGTATGGGAGTGACTTTATTAAGACATACACATCTATGGAATGTTTCTTTTTTTCTGGACGGTTAGATGTATTAAGATCCCCTGGGGGTGTGACGTATATATGCTGTGATACCCCTTCTACCAAGTAAGATGTGGGAGTGAGCATTTCTATCAATTTAGGTATGAATGAGATTGCTTGTATTAATGTAGGTTTGAAGGTGATCGGATATATCAATGGAGGGGGCCATATTGCAATGCTCTTTGTGCACCAGATAATTTGATTTTAAGACAACATATACACCTATGATATAGCAATGTTGGCTGTCAATATTTGGTGAAGTTAACATTTTTTGGTAAAGTGCTTTATTTCAAATGGGGGATGTGAATTTTACTGGTTCTATGAGGGCGAAGGAGTAGTGTAAACAATCCACATCCCACTTTTTAACATTAGATATTCAAGGGTATTTTAATTGAAAACCTTTAAAGAAAGCCGTAATAATTTATTAGTAACAGAGAAATAATGAATACGAACCATTTCCAAATACGGAAAGCATATCGATGAGAATTTATACAACCTTACGTCTTGTGTTTCCGTTTGGGACTCTAATTCCTCATCTAACACGTAATCTAAATTCACTTGAAAAGAATTCATTGATATCTCCTCATCACCAGTTGTTTTATATACCTCTTTGCTAGGGGTGACGTTTCTCTAACAAAGGTCTCCTTCAACTTAAACAAATTTAAGTTGAAACGAGTAAAAATAGTCATATCATTTCTTTCGACTCAACCCTATAAAATCCTCCACCACTTGTTACGTTTTCCCCCTATATACCCTAAATGAGCCACTAAGTTTATTGAAAAGCAGCTTATAAAATCTTCAAAATTTTGAGAAGCTGCCACACGGTAGCACTAAACTGTCCCAAAAATATGTATGCTGTCCAATAAAATGATCAGTTCTTCACAGGCAGCAGTTGTGTCTATGGCCAAAGTGTCTGAGGGATTACTTGAGGGATTCCTTCATCATAGGAATCCCATTCATTCCTTCATTCCAGGAGGGATTCCATTCATTCCTTCATTCCATCATATGTAGCATTGCATATTTTCACGCTATTTTTAGAGGGAGATAAAAGTTATTTCATATATAAGTGTGCGCGAGGGGGGGGGGGAATTACTGAATTTTCTTATTTTTTCTAATTCAATTTTTTCGGATATTTTTTTTTGATTGATTGTCAGTAAACTATTTTATTTGTTGAGGTTTTTTCAGTATAAGAAGGTGGAAAAGCGTCTAGCCGTACTATTAAACTTCGACAATAAAGCAAATAGATCCACATTTTAGCAGTGGAGTTAGTTACGAGGGGGGCAAGGGCAGGCGAGTCTTGTGCCACCTCAAACCCCAATTTGTGACCCATCTCTATATTTTAAAAATATATTTTTGAAGGGAGGGATTATTCTATTGAAACTGCCTTTTTAGTATTTTCACTAAAAAAATGACAAGCATGTTCCTCTCTTTTAGATATTGGTAAATACTTCCCCTTTCCCTTCTAAATTTTCATGAGTTGTCAGATGTGACAACAAAAATACGCTAGAGCCTTTGAAAACCAAGACTTTTTGAGGGTGGTATATATATATATATATATATATATATATATATATATATATATATATATATATATATATATATATATATATATATCATGAAAAGAGAAATCACCAATGCTACAGCACAAACACACACACACACAAAAAAAAAAAAAAAAAAAGACAAGGAGAAAAGGAAGACTGTTTTCCTAAATTAGTGATTAATATAGACCAGCACTTGAATGAGGCCTTAACCCTACTCATCCATACAATCACATAGGTCAAACAGCATAGCCACACACAATCAACCATAAAGAATAATCCATGGACAGGCAGTCATGTCGTCAATAAGTATAAGTCGTCATTTACCAAACAATAGAAAAATAATATAGACAAATAATTCAGAGGCAACACCCAACATAAGGGCTCATCAGGAGAATACACTGGACTATATAGGGTTTCGCCACTCTAAATTCTCTACCCAGCACAGTGTTGTAGCTACCACAGAATATCCATGGCATCCCCGCGTCAGGTATCACCCCCAAAATACATGCCTATGAAAAAAAACCAGCAAATGTAAAACAACCAAGTAAAACCAAAACAAGCTTATCCTATTAATATATCCCTCCCTTTAGCAACAATAGATAAACTAAATATTATAAATTTTACCAAATCACAAATATTAACACATTACAAAAAACCTGAATGAACTAAACAATTATAGAATTCATCTTTACCATGTGGCTAATTTTTTAGAAAATCCGCTCAATTAAAAACACAATTCAAAATAAATGGCGCTGTGACAACATTTCTCGAACCTCCGAAATTAGTTAAAAATTTCTTTAAGTATTTCTAGATAATTCTTTTGATATTTATTTAAAAGTTCGTTATAATGAAAACTAAATTTTTTAAATTGCCAAGTTAATTTATTTGCAGAAAAACCTCTTGATATCAATTTTCGGCTTAAGATTTTACATCTATTTTTAAAATCAATATAATTACTACAAATCCTTGCATAACGAAGTAACTGTGAGAAAAACGCTGAATATGTGATATTTGAGTGTATATTACTTTCAGGGAATGGGAAACTAATCACTTCAAAATCAAAATCATCCGTTTTATTATACATTTTAAAACTTAATTTATTATTATCACAAATATTAATATTTAAATCTAAGAAATGATCTTCATGACCAGCGCCATGACTAGGCTCAAGAATAAGCTCTGATGGATATATATTTTTAGAAATATCAATGAAATCCTTACAATTTAAGACCAAAATATCATCTAAATATCTTTTATTATTTGACAAAGCATGTTTTAAATTAATTGGATTATTCTTATCCATCATATATTTATATTCTAGTTGACTTAAAAACAAGTCAGCTATAAATGGGCTGGCATTCCCCCCCATGGGAATTCCCATAATTTGCTTGTACAAATCACCCCCAAATCTTATATAAGTATTGTATAAAACAAATTCCAATAACTCAAAAATCATATCCAAGCTGTAACATCTCAAGTTAACTGTAGTATTAAAGCAGTTTGTCCATATAGCTTTTTTATTATAAATGTCTATTTTTAAGAACCTTTTACTAGATAAGAGGAAAGATTTCTTGATAACAGTTTTTAAATTATCAAACACTAAATTAAGTGATAAATTAGTATACATTGTCGCAAAATCGAAAGACTCAATTCTTTTAGCTGAAACCATTGTTAAAGAATCTATCACCTGCAGTGAATTATTAACACTCCAATATGGATTAAAATTCGAAGATTTTTTAATACCAGAACAATAGGTTTTAAGTTTATTTACAATTTCCTTTAAAATTAAAGAGAGGTCAGTAGCAGCAATGCGGGTTGGACATTTAGCTGCTCCAGCAATAAACCGTGGTTTAGGGGGATTCTTATGAAATTTTACAGTCCAATATAGGAAAGGGAACTTTTTATCATTGTCATTTATTTTAATATTAAAATTTTTAAAAAGTATTTCTTCAGTCTTTTCAATTAAATTCTCATCCTCTATATTTACCTTTTCGTAAACATTAGTTGTGCATAACTCCCTTTTTAAGATATCACAATACAGCTTCTGACAAATAATGGCAAAATTATTATTAGCTTTATCCACTGGCACAATTACAAATTCATTCTTTAGATTAGCAATTGCTTGTTTAATCTTCGCATTATAAAATAATGATTTAGTGTTACTATTTTTTAAGTTAGAATATATTTTATTTCTTACTCTACTAATAATTAAATTCTTCTAACTTTGAAAACTCTCTTTATTTTTATTCTCTTTCTTACACCACTTATCAATAAATAAATCAAAATCATTTTCCAAGCCATCAAGAACACTCGATGGTTTCAGATGATGAGAAAGACGGAAATTAGCCCCTTTATTCATTATAATTTGAAGACCATCTTGCTTTATTATTGACAAGTCCCCTGTTATAATATGTTTGTAAGTAGGATTTACAAATGGGCCAAGTTGCTTACAATTACAAACCGGTTTCCAATTTATATCACTATCTAGTTTTTTTAGTATTAAATTATAATTAAAAATAATTTGCCCAATAGTTTTTGAAAACTTATAAGTTAAAACTGGACTATCATTATAATTTAAATTACTAGGAAGGGCCTGTTTCACATGCCGCTCATTTAAAATTTCTGGTAAATTAATATCTTCAATCTGCTTACAAGTAAAATTAATAGGTAAATATAATCTGTTATCCTTATTACTAATCTTATCGAACTTTTTCTTTTTTGAAATAAATTTCGTTTTAGTTAGAATGCAAATTGTATCACATATTACTTTAAAATTATAATCAAGAGCTGTATTATTCTTAACAATCCAGATAAGTTTGATTAAATTCCTCTTGGATAAATTATTTAGACACTTTATTACAGAAATCATACCCCTAGATTCAAGTAGCTGGCATAGATCTATAGAAAGCATATGTACATCTAATTCATTTTTTCTATTATTTTTCCTATGTCCTCTCGATCGTTTTCTACGTTTATTAGGACAAGTAAAAGAAGGATGGTCCATAAAACCATCAATACATTTAACAACAACATAAAACATGTCACCATATTTTGCTACACGATCATTTAGCCCAAAAGGATAAGCTGTACCAAGAGTATGGATCCAGAAATCCTCCTGTTTACGTAGCCTATTATTCCTCTCTTCTTTATTTAAATTTTCTAATTCTAAATTTTCTAAAATTGTGACAGTTATATCTGATATGGAACATTTACCATTATTACAATGTTGAACTAGATAGTTATTAGTTTTTTCATTATTAACTGTTGTCTTATGTAGGCAGCATTTATTACATTCTAATAGGTAAATTACATTGGTTGTTCTACAATTAACATTACCACGTAACTTGCATGCAAATTTTTATTATACAATGTACTTTTAACAGAAGTCCGTGGGACAAAATGATCTTGGCAAAGAAAACAACGACTTTTACACTTACTAACTTTCAAAAAATCGTTCCGAGTTCCGAGGCTAATATTTGTGTTTTGTTGCATAAGAAGTTATTGAAAATAAATCCAAAACAAACCAACATCCAAATCAAAATCCAACAATCAAAGTCCAAAAAACATGCCAAGGTCAATAGGTCAATAAATACATAAACAAAAAGATGAAAGAACATGAAATTTGCATAAGTGCCATCTCACCAATAATTAACAATATCAGGTTAAAAACCTGGACCAGGGTAAAGGTCTGTCGGGGAGAAAACTAAAAAAAAAAAAATTTCTCCACCAGCACTGGATCCAACCTGGAATAATATCATGAAAAGAGAAATCACCAATGCTACAGCACACACACACAAAAAAAAAAAAAAAAAAAAAAAAAAAAAAAAAAAAATTTTACCAAATCACAAATATTAACACATTACAAAAAACCTGAATGAACTAAACAATTATAGAATTCATCTTTACCATGTGGCTAATTTTTTAGAAAATCTGCTCAATTAGAAACACAATTCAAAATAAATGGCGCTGTGACAACATTTCTCGAACCTCCGAAATTAGTTAAAAATTTCTTTAAGTATTTCTAGATAATTCTTTTAATATTTATTTAAAAGTTCGTTATAATGAAAACTAAATGTTTTAAATTGCCAAGTTAATTTATTTGCAGAAAAACCTCTTGATATCAATTTTTGGCTTAAGAATTTACATCTATTTTTAAAATCAATATAATTACTACAAATCCTTGCATAACGAAGTAACTGTGAGAAAAATGCTGAATCTATACCTCATGATTCTAATGATTGCCCTTGAGCTTTGTTGATGGTGATTGCTAATCGAACATTCCCTGTGTCCCCGTCGTCATTTATGTATCCCCCTATGCCCCCCGGTGTCCCCGTTGTAGTTGTGTCCCTGTTTTCCATCGTCATTTATATTCCCTGTGTCCCGGTCGTCATTTGTATCCCGGTGTCCCGGTCTGTATATACATTCGTTTTTGAAATGGTATATGATGAAATAAATTTTTTTATTTTTCCCCTTTTTTTCTTTTTAGTTTTTTTTATTTTTATTTTTTTAGTTTTGTTTTTCTCCTTAATTTTTCATTTTTTTCTTTTTTCTTTTTTTTTTTTTTCTTTTTTAGTTTTTTAGCTTTTTTTAGTTTTTTATTAGTTTTTAGTTTTTTTTTCTTTTTAGTTTTTTATAGTTTTTACCTTTTTTTATTTTTTTTTAGTTTTTTTACTTATGTCCTGGTCGTCATTTATACTCCCTGTGTCCCGGTCGCTTTCTCTTTGAGTGTCCCGGTCGTCATTTATATTCCCTATGTGCCGGTGTCCCGGTCGTCATTTGTGTCCCGATGTCCCGGTCTGTAATTTCGACACACAAACATAACGTCACTCGACAGACACACACACACACACAGACAACTTATTTATATATAAAAAAACTAAAAAAAGGTAAAAATCTAATAACTAAAAAAAAACTGAAAAAAATAAAAAAAGGCAAAAACTACAAAAAAAATAAAAACTAATAAAAAAACTAAAAAAGCTAAAAAACTAAAACTAAAAAAAACTAAAAAAAAGGTAAAAAACTAAAAAAAAACTAAAAACTAAAAAAGAAAAAAACTAAAAAAAAGGAGAAAACTGAAAAATAAAAGAGAAAAAGAAAACTAAAAAAATATGAATAAATATATATAAAAATAAGTTGTTTGTGGGTTATGTCTGTCTGTCTGTCTGTCGAGTGACGTCGTGTTTGTCCGCATATGACGTCTGAATTATTTCACACTAATACAAAAGAAGAAAAAAAACTAAAAAAGGTAAAAACTACAAACAAAACTAAAAAGAAAAAAAACTAAAAAAGCTAAAAAACTAAAAAAAACTAAAAAAAGGTAAAAAACTAAAAAAAAGGCAAAAACTAAAAAAAAACTAAAAACTAATAAAAAAACTAAAAAAGCTAAAAAACTAAAAAAACTAAAAAAACTAAAAAAAGGTAAAAAACAAAAAAAAACTAAAAACTAAAAAAGAAAAAACTAAAAAAAAGGAAAAAACTGAAAAATAAGAGAAAAAGAAAACTAAAAAAATATTAATAAATATAAATATAATATAAATTAGCAATCAACAAAGCACCGAGACACAAATGACGACCGGGACACAGGGAGAATAAATGACGACCAGGACATAAGTAAAAAAAAAAAACTAAAAAAACTAAAAAAATGGTAAAAACTACAAAAAAACTAAAAACTAATAAAAAAACTAAAAAATCTAAAAATCTAAATAAACTAAAAAAGAAAAAAAAGAAAAAAGGAAAAAAATAAAGGAGAAAAACAAAACTAAAAAACGAATGTATATACAGACCGGGACACCGGGATACAAATGACGACCGGGACACAGGGAATATAAATGACGACCGAGACACAGGGACACAACTACAATGGGGACGCCGGGGGGCACAGGGGGATATAAATGACGACCGGGACACCGGGACACAAGGAATATAAATGACGCCCGGGACACTCAAAGAGAAATCACAGACTGGAACACCGGGACACAAATGACGACCGGGACACAGGGAATATAAATGACGACCGGGACACAGGGACATAACTACAAAGGGGACGCCGGGGTGCACAGGGGGATATATAAATGACGATGGCGACTCAGGGAATGGTTGATTAGCAATCACCATCAACAAAGCTCAAGGGCAATCATTAGAATCATGAGGTATAGATCTGAATACGGATTGTTTTCCCATGGACCATTATATGTTGCATGTTCAAGAGTCGGTAAACCTGACAATCTATTTATATGCACAGACAATGGGACAGCAAAGAATGTTGTATATTCGCAAGTTTTACGTAGTTAAAAACATATATATATATATATATATATATTCACAGGTGGGACATAGGGACACAACTACAATGGCGCGTAACTAATATGGCGCGTAACGACTTACGCGCGCGGGGGGGCTTGGGGGGGGGGCGCGAAGCGCCCCCACCAACTAGGTGTTGGGGTGGCGCGAAGCGCCACCCTAACAGCTAGTCTATATATATAAAAATAAGTTGTCTGTGTGTGGATCTGTGGATCAGGTGACGTCATGTTTGTCCGCAAATGACGTCTGAATTATTTCACACTAATACAAAAGAAGAAAAAAACTAAAAAAGGTAAAAACTACAAAAAAACTAAAAAGAAAAAAAACTAAAAAAGCTAAAAAACTAAAAAAAACTAAAAAAAGGTAAAAATCTAATAACTAAAAAAAAAACTGAAAAAAATAAAAAAAGGCAAAAACTACAAAAAAAATAAAAACTAATAAAAAAACTAAAAAAGCTAAAAAACTAAAAAAAAACTAAAAAAAGGTAAAAAACTAAAAACTAAAAAAAAAAAAACTAAAAAAAAGGAAAAAACTGAAAAATAAAAGAGAAAAAGAAAACTAAAAAAATATGAATAAATATATATAAAAATAAGTTGTTTGTGGGTTATGTCTGTCTGTCTGTCTGTCGAGTGACGTCGTGTTTGTCCGCATATGACGTCTGAATTATTTCACACTAATACAAAAGAAGAAAAAAAAACTAAAAAAGGTAAAAACTACAAAAAAAACTAAAAAGAAAAAAACTTAAAAAGCTAAAAAACTAAAAAAAACTAAAAAAAGGTAAAAAGCTAAAAACTAAAAAAACTGAAAAAACTAAAAAAAGGCAAAAACTAAAAAAAAAACTAAAAACTAATAAAAAAACTAAAAAAGCTAGACACAAATGACGACCGGGACACAGGGAGTATAAATGACGACCAGGACATAAGTAAAAAAAAAAAAAAACTAAAAAAACTAAAAAAATGGTAAAAACTACAAAAAAACTAAAAACTAATAAAAAAACTAAAAATCTAAAAATCTAAATAAACTAAAAAAGAAAAAAAAGAAAAAAGGAAAAAAAAAGGAGAAAAACAAAACTAAAAAACGAATGTATATACAGACCGGGACACCGGGATACAAATGACGACCGGGACACAGGGATAATAAATGACGACCGGGACACAGGGACACAACTACAATGGGGACGCCGGGGGGCACAGGGGGATATAAATGACGACCGGGACACCGGGACACAAGGAATATAAATGACGCCCGGGACACTCAAAGAGAAATCACAGACTGGAACACCGGGACACAAATGACGACCGGGACACAGGGAATATAAATGACGACCGGGACACAGGGACATAACTACAAAGGGGACGCCGGGGTGCACAGGGGGATATATAAATGACGATGGCGACTCAGGGAATGGTCGATTAGCAATCACCATCAACAAAGCTCAAGGGCAATCATTAGAATCATGAGGTATAGATCTGAATACGGATTGTTTTCCCATGGACCATTATATGTTGCATGTTCAAGAGTCGGTAAACCTGACAATCTATTTATATGCACAGACAATGGGACAGCAAAGAATGTTGTATATTCGCAAGTTTTACGTAGTTAAAAACATATATATATATATATATATATATATATATATATATATATATATATATATATATATATATATATATATATATTCACAGGTGGGACATAGGGACACAACTACAATGGCGCGTAACTAATATGGCGCGTAACGACTTACGCGCGCGGGGGGGCTTGGGGGGGGGCGCGAAGCGCCCCCACCAACTAGGTGTTGGGGTGGCGCGAAGCGCCACCCCAACAGCTAGTATATATATATATATATATATATATATATATATATATATATATATATATATATATATATATATATATATATATATATATATATATATATATATATATATATATATATATATATATATATATATATATATATATATATATATATATATATTTAGTAGCCATGCTCTATCTAGTGCAGATATAATTTGAGGCGTCTATGATATTTCAATTTTTGACCGCAGCATCTCCAAATAAGCTACATTTGCAATCTGTCTTCCGGCTGGCTTAAAACCCATATGAATATCCTGGCCGTCCAGAATCACGCGTTATAAATTATTTTGTTTATTCAATTATTTTTGTTATTTGTTTTTGTTTATTTTTGTTTATTTTGTTTATTCAGTGTTAAAAAAGCAACTGAAACTAAAAGGCTGCCTCATCACCAATTCATGGCGGAAGTGCATATTATTTTTGATTATGTTTTCATATCGTCTATATCTTGGTCGTATTCAGAATTTTTCAGGGGGGGGGTATAAAATAACTTTTTCGGGGGGTACAAAAAAATTAAAAAACGCATCAAAAATATGTTGCTGTTCCTTTTTTTACGAATGTACGAGTCGGACAAACATTTGGGGTGGGGGTCAAAACCCCTAACGCTCCGGATACAGCCTTGGTCTATAAAACTATTCTCTCTTGGAAACTTTTCTTTCACTATTCTGAAGTCGAAGTTTTTGCCCATCGAACCAAACTTCAGGCTCTAATTTGTCAACTAATTAAACCTAATTGGCATGTCTGTAATTCCTTCCTTGGAGCGACTCTTTTGGAGCAGAACCAGGAGTAAGAATGTGTCATTTTTGAATTAAAAGTTCCTACGATGAGTGCGTAATTGCGCGTGGTTTGGTTGCACTTGAAACGACTATTTCCGTTCCTTCGAGCTATTAGCAGAGTTGCCATATGTCGTGGGATCTTTTGTTCTTTTTTTTTCTCTCCTCTGTTTTGTCGTATTGTCACGCAGTACATTAAGGCGCAGGAAATCTATTGTGGTCAGTTCGTGCAGTGGGGTTGGTGACATTGCCTGCGGACTTAAAGCGAAGTAAATACCGTAATGTAGCAACACCAGGCCTTGCGACGTTTGTCAGGCTTTCTTCAATTCTTTTACCTCACAGGGAATATCATTTGCACAAATTCATTGTGGTAGGAAAAACAATAGAGACCAGACTGTTCCCTGATTTTTGCTATTGATTCTGTTCCTCATTCTCAAAATTTTCTTCTAAAATATAGCGTGACTCTGGGCTAACGACGAAGTCTGACCGCAATTTTGTTCGTGGTTTGTTTCAAGTTTAAAATTTATTAGACATTTTAATTTACGTTCATTTTAGGCTCCAAATTTTCAAGCACGTATTCAAGTATTTTTTTAGGGGGGGGGAGTGAGAGGGACCAACAGAACAAAACAAATTTACTTATAATTTGAACGATAAATGGCCAAAAAATTCAGGGCCAGTATAAAAAAAGTTTTACTTTATAATTCAATAATAGGTGGTCAATAAGATACTGGCAGCAAGGGGGCTGTGGCCCGAGCACCCCTCCTCCTTGTGGACTTCCCTATATGTGTAGTAGTATTTGTTATTTTCAAGTTTGAAGGGATTGTTCATGTAAATTTAATTTTGTTTCAGGTTCCCTTCATTTATTCATAGTAATTTCTACCTGTTTAAGGTCATGGCTGTTACATGGCTATAATTTTGCTCGTTTTGGGTTTTAGCATGTTTATTTTAGCTGTTTTAGCTGTTTATTTTCATTTGAGGGCATTTTTTGGATTTTTTCCAAAAATCAGTTGGAAAAAAAACCAATCAGAGGCAACGCTCAGACTTCTTTTAATCTTTTAATGTATTATTTTTTTCTCATTTTAAGAGCCACTTCTCATTGAGGGGGGATTTAGTCATAGGAACTTGGAGGGGGCTAATCTGATTGGAAATATAAAGTTTTTCACCTCCATAGACATGTGATCAAAATTTAGAGATAGCCATTTTGTTAAACATAGAAGAAAGGACCAATATAAATGCTTCCTAGAATGACTTGACTCCCAGAGATTTTAAGGCAAGGGTCTTAGATAATGTCAATTGACAATTGTTTTAACGTGTCTATAATGAAAACACAAGCCTAGTGCGATACTTCACGAATGGTTAATGATATTAAGTTGAAAATTGAATGTTGAGAGGGTTGTTTAACTGAATAAAAAGGCACTATGTGCATCAAGGTTGTTGAAAGGGCGTATCTGCAAAACCTCAGAAAAGGCAAAGGCGGAATCCTGAGAATGATGTTGACCCAATTCTAATAGCACTATGTGTATCCTGGTTATAAAAAGAAGGGTTCTGCAACAGCCCAGTAACGGCTAAGTCGAAATTTTGAGGGATGTGAAAGGGAATGTTGAACTGTTTCAAAACACGATGTGGACCTATGTTGTCAAAATGGCATATCTGCAATATCTAAGGAATGTCTATTGTTATTAACTTGAATCTTTCAGGGAATGCTGTGGGGAATTTTCAAACAAATCAAAAGACGCCGTGTACATCCAGATTGCCAAAAAGGTATATCAGATATATCTTAGGAAGACCTAAGGGTATAAAGTTGAAACTTTAGAAACTTTCAGGGAAGGCTGGGGTGGACGTCGAACTAAATCAAAACACCATTTACATCCAGATTGCCGAAAGGGATATTAGCTAAACCTCAGGAACTGCTAAATGCAATCGATTGTAACTTTCACGGAATGGTGAGTGGGATGCTAAAATTAATCAAAGGACACCACGTGGAACCACGTCCTTAAAAGGGTTCATCTGCTATATCTCAGGGACAGCTGAGGGTGGTAAGTTGGAACTTACAGATACCATTAAAGGGGATGTTGAAGCAGATCAAAAGTTTGATTTCTTTTTGGTTCTCTGCTCTGCGGGAAACGTCTTTTGGTACTTATCGGTTATATAATAGACACTCAGAAAGTGAAGTTCGATTAATGCTAATGAAATGAAACAAAATATGATTAATATATAATAGTTTAAAAACAAATTTGGGCTATAAGTTTGCACATTAGGGGGAGGGGGTAAAGCATAGCATATATTTAATGCGTAAACTATTAACTTGAACATCCATGGTAAGAAACTATTTTCTATCACTAGTCAAAGCAAACTAACCAGTTATTATCCCATCGTCCAAATAATCGACAGTATAAAGAAGTTACTTGACCAATTTCGTGTGTCGAAATTTTATAGTGTCTATTATATAACCGATAAGTACCCGTCTTTTTTCTACAGGCTTAAATCTCAGGCCCACGTCTTTACTATATTTTTTTTGCCATGGTTTATCGGTTTGCCTTCAGATGTTCTATTCATTCAGTTTGCTATCCTAATTAGTGCAAAATAATTCAACCTATCAGCCCTGTCATGAAGGTTGCTTTAACCCTCGGTTAGGGCGATCGCGCTAACCAATTTTTGCCTTGGCGGTATTCTCCGGAGAATTCATTAGGTTATGTGAGGTAACATCTTGTACAACTATTGTCATTATGCATATCATCAATCACTTGCGCTTTATCCTGAACTTTGGAGCTGAGAATCTCAGAGGGCTGCTGGGAAGGTGGGAGGGGGGTAGATTTGAAAAGCTTCTAGATTAGACCTTGATCAATTCAATTAGTCTTTTAAAGTTGTTTTCGTTTAATTGCTGATGGTATATTCAATTCGCTTGACGTAATTCGAGCGAACATTAAGTATTGGGTGCTCTTCTAGAGAGGGGGTGGGGGGGTGGGCTTGCCTTTTCGTCAAATTGTGGTTGCCATTGCGGTCCGGTACCATAGAATATTAGCTCAGAATCAAGTTTAAGTCAATTGTTCATTTAACTGGATTCATCTATACTTTATATCATATCTGATTTTAAGGGGTCGCTGCAGGATACAAAATTGAATACAAAGAATTTGTCACGCCATTGAAGATTTATAATTTAAGTTTCGTTTCTTTCTCAGGTGCTTAACCATAAATAGTAGGAAGACTATTATATGAAAAAAGGATGTGTCATTAAATAGATGTGCTTTGTTCAATTTATTGAAAGCCCTCCGCATCGTATAGGGCATTACCCTTTTAAGACTGATAATATCAAACTTCCTCTAGTTTTATTTGAAAATTAGTCATTTGTAACCTCATCGGTCATATAGGCCAGTTTTTTTTTTTTATTCTATCGTCTGTTTGCCAGGTGTTTTTTCATGTATTGTCTACTTTTAAAATAAGATTGGATGTAATTGGTGCATTAAATAAGGTTTACTCTCAATAATGGGGCAACGAGGGCTAGACCACTCATATCATTGCACCGTGGCTGCCACGCCATGAAATTTCTCCCAGCAGCCAATTAACGAAAATGGGTACTTGTATGATAAGTCCCCTACCGCTCAAGTTGTCCATTCATTGACGCATTATAGAACCGGTTGTTTTTTCGTTAGTTTCTTTCAGCTTAGCGTGAGACAAGACCTAGAGAAGCGACAGAATAGATGGAAAATATATAATTTGGGGTATGTATTTACACATTAATGGGAGGTGGGGTTGGGGTAAAGTATTTGGACAGTGTGACGTTGGAAAATAATTCTTACTACATAATGTGCAGAATAATTGTACCTAACACATAAGGCATGCAGAACTTCTACACTTTGCCCCCTCCCCCCTAATGTGCAAATATTTAGCCCAAATATGTTTCTACGGTATTTTGTTTTTATCTTACTTTGGATGTTTCATTAGGATTGAGTGTCAGAGAAACATATTAGAAGAATATTAGGTAGGGGTTCTATAAAACAAGTACCAAAAATTTAATGAAGGGGGCAAGGATTTTATCATTAAAAATGAAGAAACAGAAAAGGATATTTTCAAAACCTTGGGAGGGGTATTTTTTGATGTATATACCAAGAAATTATTATTTTAGAAAATAGGAGGGAATTACTCTCCCTGTCCTGCCCCCTCCTAATTGTTGCCCTTATATCCCACACTTTTGGGATTTCAGTCTTGACCGTGGGACCTTGGGAAAAGTATGTACCTTAAAAATTATCCTCAATTTACGTATTAACTACTACTGCTAAAACTACTATCAAATCACTGCAGCAGCAAGCCCCTTGAGGCCAACACAGCTAAGCACTCTCCTCCTTCATCCTAATCTATTCAAAGTCTCCCTCTTTATGCCCTCCGAAGAAGTCCCCATTTCCACTAAATCTTTTCTTACGACACTTTCCCACCCCATTCAGAGACAATCTGTTTTTGTTTGACCCTAGACGGTTGGCTGACGAGGACGATCTTTGGAAATTTGTCATCCTTCATCCGCAGAACGTGTCCTAGCCATATCAACTTTCTCTCATTATAGCCCTGAAAAGTGGGACTGATCAGTATTTTTTTGTACAATAGAGATACGATCAGTTAGTCAAGTGCCCAAAACAATCCTTTGGTGATTTTTCCGGAAAACATCTAGCAAATCCTCCCCATTTTTTTGGAGCGCCCACGATTCAGAACCAAGCTTGACCCCTGTCATTGCTGTAGCTTGTATTATCTAATCTTGGTTCATAGACTTATCTTCCTATTCTTCCAAACTTTTCTCAACTGTTGGAAAATACCCCAGGTCTTGGCTATTCTACTTTTAGCATCTTTACTGCACCCGCTGTTTTTACTAATAATACTACCTAGGTAGGTGAAGTTGTCCCCTTGATCAATCTTCTCATTTTCAACATCACCTCTTCACCTTTACTTATCCTAGTCTTAGCGACTTATTCTTCTTAACATAAATTTTCAAGCTCATTCTTACACCTTGGACTCACAAAATCTCTAGAAATTAATTTATTTTGTTAACATTCTCATCTAGGATGCTTAAATCATCAGCATAATCTAAGTCTTGAAGAGTTTTACTTCCCCAGTTGATTCCGTGTTCTCCCATTGCCTTTGCTGTGCTCCTTAGGACAAATCAAAATGTCGATACGACAGTTGTTTTTCAACGTTCTAACATTCTAAGTTGCAATTTTCATGTTTTTAGAATCAACGAAACTGTTATGGCCTCGGGAAAAACAATTGTCGAGAACCAGTGCAGGATTGGGACTAACACATCTTGTCAAGTCTGCAAGAAATGCTTAAGCAAGCTTAGAACAGAACCGCTAGAAGTTCCAGGGACCTCTAGTTGATGGGGACTTTGTGCAATTCTAGGCCCATACTGGTCCCAACATGGTTTAGCCCTCTTGGCCATGCTCTTCTATCACCAAGAATTTATATGCTGCAGAGACAATCTCAAGCCTATTATTTTTAACGCAGTATATATTCATGCCTACAAATATTATGCTGCTACTAGGGAAGCAATCCATAAAATATAACTTAGCCAGAAATAGGTTCACCTGCCCAAAAGGCCCACAAAAAAACAGACCAAACCGAGGAAAATATCCATTAATCAGAATCCAGTGCAAATGCTTTGCCGTTTACTATGCTATAATTTCCTCGAGTGGTCTCCACTTCTCAAGGTCACCCCTTAGCATTGTTAGCAGTCACGGTTTTGGTTAGGAAAACTCGCGAAATGTCCACTTTAATACCACTAGGAGACCACGGAAGTAGGATTTCCCTATTGAAGATAGGGAGTGGGAAAGGAACTTAAGTTGGAGCAAAGACTCCAAACTACCTCACAGCACCGGAACAGCTCCGACCTTTTATACCCAGCCTATCATTGTCAAAGCATTCGTCATATTAAGCTTATATTTAGTTAATATCTTGGTATTTTTCGCAAGTGAATATTTGAATAATGTTAAATTCTCGGCCTTTTTATCATGTAAGAAACGATTCCGATAAATGAGGAATTTTTCCAGATAGCAACATGTGAACCAGCGTGAGAGCAACAAGGACAAGCTAGGATTAATTTACCTTTGGTTTCAGCATTCAGCATTACCTTTGATTTCAGCTCTTATGACATTGTTCTAAATTTTATTATGATTTTTATTAATAAGTTTTGTGTTTTTTTTTTTTTTTTAAATTTTGTTCATATATTACTTTATTTCGCTGAGGATGGCCTATTTCTGAAATATTTGTCTATATTGAGGCACTTGTCACTGTCTTGAAAAATTCCTCATTTGTCAAAATTGTTTAGTGTGCACTTGCAGACAGTAATCTATATATCATAGGGTTGTCTGTCTATCAACCCTATCATACCCTATATGTATATCAACCCTGTCATATTATTACCTGTTTCTTATAGAAAAAAAGTCTTGAGAAACATTACTTAGTATACAGCAAAAATAAGTAGCTCATTTTAAAAGTAGCCACCTAATTAGTAACCTGTAGTGCAACCTTTGTGAGCAGGGTTGCCATCCCTTGTGATTTATCACTATTTCTAGTGATTTTTTATATTGCCTAAATAAAAAAAGCATTAAATCAACCAGAAAATCACCAAAGTCCAGTGTTTTTTTCCTCGCCGAATGGCAACTCTGCTCGTGAGGCACAGGCTAAACATTCGCGTTTCTTAAAACTTTCTTTGAAAATTTCAAGAAAGGAATAGAGCCAGGCGAACGAAATTCTAAGGAATAGGCTCAAGTATCGATTTCAGAGAAATACAGAAAGTTTGATTCATCTCGATCAGTGTCTCCAAAAATTCGGTATACCCCCTGGACGCGAGATGAGTTTAATGGGGATGCGCTGCTGCACCAAAGTTCAGTTGCTTTATACCCTTGTGCCGTCCAAGGAGCGGGCTATTGGACGTGGAAGTGCATCCAAGTTAAAAATTAACAACATGAGGAACAAATTATGATGATCAGTGATCTCAGCAGAAGCAATCCATCCTTCTAATTGATCTAAATAAATATTATGTATGATATCTTTTATTTATATTTTATTATGAATCATTTTGTATTTCTTTAATTATTATTTTCTTTAAACGGGTCCTTAGGCATATGGATCTTGGGAAGGGGGTATTTTTAGGCTCAATGTTTTCGACAGTGTTGGTAAGGGGATTTGAAGACGATTCCTTAGGTATCTGGCTCTTGGGAAGGGTGTATTTTTAGGCTCACTATTTTAATACTGTTGGGGAAAAGGATTTGAAGACGGTGCCGTAGGCGTCCGACAGTGTTGGGAAGGGGGTCTGAAAACGGGTCCTTAGGCATCTGGCTCTTGGGAAGGGGGTACAGTGTTGGGGAAAAGGATTTGAAGACGGTTCCGTAGGCATCTTGGTCTTGGGAAGGGGGTATTTTTAGGCTCACTATTTTCGACAGTGTTGGGGAAAAGGATTTTAAGACGGTTCCGTAGGCATCTGGTTCTTGGGAAGGGGGTATTTTTATACTTAATATTTTCGACAGTGTTGGGAAGGGGATCTGAAAACGGGTCCTTAGGCATCTGGCTCTTGGGAAGGGGATACAGTCTTGGGGAAAAGGATTTGAAGACGGTTCCGTTGGCATCTGGTTCTTGGGGAGGGGGTATTTTTAGGCTGACTATTTTCGACAGTGTTGGGGAAAAGGATTTGAAGACGGTTCCGTAGGTATCTGGTTCTTGGGAAGGGGGCATTTTTATACTAAATATTTTCGACAGTATTGGGAAGGGGATCTGAAAACGGGTCCTTAGGCATCTGGTTCTTGGAAAGGGGGTATTTTTAGGCTCACCATGTTCAACAGTATTGGGGATAAGGATTTGAAGACGGTTCTGTATGTATCTGGTTCTTTGGAAGGGGGTATTTTTATACTAAATATTTTCGACAGTGTTGGGAAGGGGATCCAAAAACGGTTCCTTAGGCATATGGTTCTTTGGAAGGGGGTATTTTTAGGCTCAATGTTTTCGACAGTGTTGAGTAGGGGTTTGAAGACGGTTCCTTAGGCATCTTGTTCTTGGAAAGGGGGAATTTTTAGTCCCAACTATCCAAACCTTGCATATTTTCATTTGTCTGTTTCTACAGGGTAGGTCTTTACTATACTGAATTTCCGATATGTACTGTTGTGGCAGTGTGTAGATGCTGAAGTGTCGAATTCGGTTACTATGCAATTAGTGCAAAATATTATGTATAGTCAAAGAGAGGGTATTCTCAAGCATATATTAACTTTCCTATTCTATTTCAGATCGAATCTGAATACAATATACTATTGACGTTAACTGATGGAAAATCTGGCGAAAGCTCTCACATTACTCAAAGTCTCCTTCTTCTCGTTGAAGACATCAACGACAATGCGCCAATTTTTAAGCCCTTTCCTACATCAGTGGAAATTCCTGAAAATGGCGATTTCCCAAAAATTATAGTCACAGTCGAAGCAATTGATCGAGATGATGGTGCATATGGTCAAGTTGTGTACTCTCTTGAAGAGATAGATGGCGATAAGAATACGTTTGATATAAAAAACGAGGATGGAAAAGGTGTCATCCGAGTTTTAAGGTCGCTTGATTATGAAGTGAAGACGTTGCATCAAATAGTTGTTACCGCTTCAGACAGAGCAATTAGTGGACCGGTATGCATTTTAACTCCTCTTCCCCATCTCACTGACTTTTTGTTCCTTTGTCACAGCTACAAAACTTAATAGTGAAGTGGTTAGAATACTTGCCTGTGGCCGTAGTAACTTAGGTTTGAATCCTAGATAAGACAAAATTTTTTTAGGAGCTCCAAATGGAATTCTAAATCAAACTGGTTCCAATTGGAAACAAAGAGTGGCATAGTATTAGAACTGTGAAGTATATAAATGTTTGCACAAGGATAAATATTGTCGGATTATAACAAAATCGGAAGACTAAAATGTCATGAGTAATTTTTATATAAAAGAAAATTAAGCTCGTTTTCAAAAGGGACTAAAAAGTAGAAAATGTTTTTTTTCGAGAATCTATGTTTTGTAATTTAAACGAAATGTGCAAAACTGATTGGTATTTACGTAATTTTTTAACCCGTTTTAGCTTTTTGATCTCTTTAACCTGTTTTATTCCAGTCACAGAAATTTTTTTATCTATGCGTTTATGATTTAGATCAATTATATACCTAAGCTATGTAAAGCCCTTTCCATTTTGTGCACCTCGTTTTCATTTCTTTTATTTTTCTATTCCTAAATTTCTTTTCCGTTTCGTATTTGCTGTTCACTGTCGTGACAAAGTATACCATTTTGCTTCTTTATAGCCTCATTTCCGAAAGGTTGGACAGAAAAAAGTGTTTTCTTCCAGCGTTATGAGAACGTACATATGTGAACGATTTGCTGGCTTTCTCACGGAAAAAGTAGAGTATTTTTGCAAATTATTGTAAATTTCCAAAACGCTGACACTCAGCAAAGACTATGTGCTGGCCAAGCCAGCAGTTAGCATATTAAGTGAGCAAGTAATTCACTAAAAAATCTTATGTTGAGGACATTTGGACATACTGAACAAATTTCAAAAGTCAAAACTAAAAAAAAACAAACAAATAAAAACCTCAAAAACTTAGAATGCATCCTTAAAAACTTTCAAAATGAACAAGTAAAAGAAAGAAGTTCAATTTCGAAAGCTGTTGAAAAATACGACCGTATTTAATAGATACAGCCATATATACCCATAGTTTATTTAATAACAAGGTGCCAACGGGCCGAAAAATTGTATTCATGGCCGCTATTTGGGATAGTGCAATTCAGAGGGTGCCACGTGGCCCTTTTTTTCATGGGATTTCTGTGATATCTGTGAATAGTCTGTGAAAAATGTTCGATCGACTCATCAGATTGGTTTTTCTGTTGTATATTGGATCTCAAAATAATTAGGAGTTTTTCTTCCAAAATACATAATGTTTTTTTCTAGGAGGCAGAAATTATGAAAATTCTGAGTTTTGAAATTGTTGTCTTATTTCGAAGGCTGGATAAAAGCTTCCTTGTCCGAATAACTGTTCCTCAAAAACCCTCAAAAATGGTCGAAAAACTCAATTTTTTTTGCGTTTTTGTAAATTTAAATGCTAAAACTGTATGTATTATCGGTGTTGGGATATTGTAGTTCAAAAGAAGTTGTGTGACACTTTTTCTCAATGGGACATTATGAAGGACCCTAATGTAGGACCAAGTACTTTTATCAACCAAGGACTTTATTAGATAAAATGATATCTTTCGACTATTCCAATCCACTTTCCTATATCTGATTTAGATCGCTCTTTTTCAAGGGATGTTACACTCTTTCTAAATAGCAGAAATAATAGGAATCTGAATCATTTGAAATCAAAATAGGCTGGATAAATACCGTCCATACAGAAATAAATGTTCGTCATGGCATAAGCTGACGTCATGGTATAACCTGACGTCAATGGAATAACCTTTCCTGGACCGTGGTACCCAGTTATCCCAACCGCATTTATACTCAGTGTCATTTTTCACTTGTTACAAGCCTAGTAAGGGCATCTTAATGTCGTTGGTTACTCAGTGGTACGTGGGTTTTTCTACAATGCAGCTCAGACTGGCATATCCGTGGTTATGTGCGGCCATTACTCGAGTACGTATGTCCGGTCTGGGGCTCTCGAGTGCACAATACAGAACATCTCAGTAATGACAATGAAACTGTGCAGAAACGTGCTGTAAAAATACTACTGAGTGGTAGATGCAGATTATGGGTTTTATGAGTCCGATCTCAGTCGCTTAAAATGCCCTCTCTGTTAGCACCTCTGTTAGCATACGAACTTATCCTCAAGTTCAGAAACTCACTACTCGCGTTAGCATACGAACTTATCCTCAAGTTCGGAAACTCACTTCTTGCGAGTCAGAAGCATCGTTCTTTGCTGTCATCTCTAAGTAAAAAAACAAAAAAAAACAACTTCTGCCTACCCGAATGAAGAATAAAATCGAACTGTTGAGATGTGGCACCTATTGTTTTTCTGTCCCCTTTTTGTTCCTTCGTAATTTGTTGACTTGATGTTGTAAAAAATAGCGTAATTTACTTGCGGCTTAGAACGAAATTATGAAAGCTGTGTTTATTAAATGAATCTTGAATCTTTTCAATAACAGTTGAAAAACTCAAAGCACATCTCTCAACTTTTATGCTAGACTGCAAAATTTAAATCCTAAAATTGTGATAATTAAAGGTGCTAAAGTTGTATCTATTTTGAGTATTTTTGATGTTGTAATTCAAACGTAATTATTTGACACTTTTTGTCAACGGGGTATTAATAACTTCCCCTTCCAAGTGGAATACTCTGAATGACAAATTTCTATGAGTTTCTTGTTTACCAAGATTTAGTGTATTCTTTTTTAAGTGGCAGAAAAAGCTGAAATTTTGGGGTTTGAAATCAAACTGTTTGTCTTGTCAAGAAGGTTGTATATAAGTCTTCCTTGTGAAAACAACTGCTCGAAAATTCAAAACTTATTCCGTTTTTTTGCTCTCTTGAAAAAATGTATAATTCGTGAACCACTTTGAATTAGTGCTGCCAAAATAATCTTTCAATTTATATTTTTCAAGTCTTTTTTCTTCAGTACTTTATATTCTTTTTTTTTTAATTCTATGGGAGTGGCTTACAGCGACAGAAAAACTGAAGCTTCGTTTAGCTTATTGCAAGTACCTAAAAATTTTTACTGTGTATGTCGCTCCACAAAAGAGATTCCTCACTGCTAAACCGTTATAATATGCAAGATCCTCGTGCATAGCTGATATAATACCTGAGGTGGAAGAGTCTGTAAGGTCTAAGTCCCTTCGTAAACTGGCAAGTTTCTTACCGTACATATTTTGTATGATTGTGATTTTTGAAGTTGAGTTGTATTAGAAGTTATATTATTATCTATTTCTTTATTTTACTCCACTTTTTCATGTTGTATGAGTGGGCATCAGTAAATTACTTACTTACTCACTTTATTCTAGATCAATAATTCCACAGTAACGATTTTCGTTCGTGTTATTGATGAAGAAGATAAAAGCCCTGTTTTTATTGGTGTACCAGCTGTAACACGCATCACTGAGAATATCCCAATAAATACACCTGTATTAACAGCTAAAGCTATTGATGGTGATCGAGGGGTTGACAATCCGATTCAATATAGAATTCTTGGAGACACTAGTAACCTTTTTAGAATAGACAGCAGCACTGGTGTTGTCAGCACAATGACAAATTTGGATAGGGAAAGTGCTGCTTTGAGGAATGGCGCTGTTATGATAACTATAGAGGTTTGTTGTGTTTTTCTTTTTTTGCGACTGGCTCTTAAAAGGATTTTAAAGGTGTAAAAGGGAAATAAAACAGTCGTTTTGTATTTAAAAATAATGATCTATATATATATAAAAATAAGTTGTCTGTGTGTGTGTGTGTGTCGAGTGACGTCATGTTTGTGTGTCGACTGACGTCATGTTTGTCGACTGACGAAATTAAAGACCGGGACATCGGGATACAAATGACGACCGGGACACCGGGACATAGGGAATATAAATGACGACCGGGACACTCAAAGAGAAAGCGACCGGGACACAAGGAATGTTCGATTAGCAATCACCATCAACAAAGCACCGGGACACAAATGACGACCAGGACACTCAAAGAGAAATTACAGACCGGGATACCGGAACACAAATGACGACCGGGACAAAAATGACGACCGGGACACCGGGACACAGGGAATATAAATGACGACCGCGACACTCAAAGAGAAATTACAGACTGGGACACCGGGACACAAATGACGACCGGGACACAGGGAAACAACAACAACGGGGACACAGGGGGATATATAAATGACGACGGGGACACAGGGAATGTTCGATTAGCAATCACCATCAACAAAGCTCAAGGGCAATCATTAGAATAATGAGGTATAGATCTGAATACAGATTGTTTTACCCATGGAAAATTATATGTTGCATGTTCAAGAGTCGGTAAACCTGACAATCTATTTATATGCACAGACAATGGGACAGCCAAGAATGTTGTATATTCGCAAGTTTTACGTAGTTAAAAATATATTTATATCTATCTATATTCACAGGTGGGACACAGGGACACAACTACAATGGCGCGTAACCAATATGGCGCGTAACGACTCACGCGCGCGGGGGGGCTTGGGGGGGCGCGAAGCGCCCCCACCAACAGCTAGTTTCTAATAAGATTGATTGATTAATAATAGATTGATTAATCTTTTCTAATAGATTGATTGATAAGTGATTTATTCAGAACACACTCAATAAGTGAAGTTAGGTTCTTTCGTGAAAGAAACTACGATCCAGATACATTTTAATGAAATATTTGGTTCTTGTTCATTATTTAATTGATTCAATTCAATTCAGAAAACACTCAAGAATTTTGCTGAGAAAATCTGGTTTCATGGCCACAAAGACAAAATTCAATTTAGTTTGCTACGCATAGTGATAGAAGAGAGTGTCTGAACATGGATTTTGAAATGAAGATTTGGGATTTGCCAAAGACTGAAAAAGAGGTAATTATGTTTTTACAGGATAAGAGGTTGTTGCCCACAACAAAACAGTGCGTCAATGGACACAACCTGACCATACTCTTACGAGAAGGAATATTTTCGGAAGTGTAACAGTAGGCCATGTTTGAAAAAAGTCAATTTGTGTTTAAATTTGTGTGTAAATAAATACTTCTATATCTAAAATATTTAATTAAAATGTACCCGCATCGTGGTTTGTTTCACGAAAGAACCTAACTTCACTTATTGAATGTGTTCTGAATAATACATAAGTACCAATAGTAATAATGATGATGGAAGTCCAGTGACCAATTTGGACAGGGAAAGTGTCATGTTGAGGAATTGCGCTGTTGTAATATCTTTAGAGGCTATTCTTCTTCTGTTTTTAAAGTGGCTGGACCATAAAGGACCATAAAGACCGAGCCTAGTAGCACTAGGCTCGAAAAAAAAGAACAAAACAAAACGGGGATAAAAAATTAGTAGTTTTGTTTAGGGTTTAGTTGTCTTTGAAAACCAACTGGTGTTTATTTTTGAGTTTTTACGGACGAATAGCGTTGTCAAATTGAATTTTTCAGTATTGCTCATTTATTCTAACAATTCAACATGGCAACGCTGACGAAAATATGGTACTACCCTTATAATTTCATAGCTTCAAAGAAACCCGAAAGAAGAGTGGACCTAAGTACGGTATGAATAGACATAATATAGGTCCAGCGACAAAAAAATTTAGATTTTGATGTCCATGGTACTATGAAGCAAGTTGCATTTCCCTTGCATTGATATTTAATATGAAAAAAAATCTTTTGTTGCATAAAACAATGGAAATAAAGTTAAAAGATTTGAACCGGGAGCCATTCATATCAGTAAAGTAGTTTTAGGTATATATGTAAAAATGATATTGTGCAATCACTTACAAAGAGATGTATTTTGTAAGGAATCTTGTTTTTAGCTTCGAGAATTACTTCATGCTGCTTCAGAACATGTAAGAGCAATTTCATTTATTAAGAAATTTAAAAATCACGTAACTACCAATCCCAGCTGTTCAATCCCAATCTTCCACGTCTAGAGTATGAAAAATAATCCTGCACGGCAATACGGCACCATTTTTTAAGCATTTTCAGTTAAGTTTTTAGCTTTTTTCTACAGTACTTTTAGAGAGCTTTTCCCCATAATAAGATTTTTCTTGTCTAATAAATAAATATTTCTTGCAGAAATCATTTTTTCGGCCAAAAATGACTTTTTATGTTTTCAACTAACAGTCCCCCTCCCCCATGAAAATGTCAAATTCCCCCTAAAGTTCTCATATGTGAATGTTCCTTGCTAAATTCTCATTGGCATTCTACAGCTACAGATAGCAGCACACGGGTAATCTAAGGCTGGATTACACCTGGTTTATCTCGTCTCATGCTGATACTTTAGTATTTCCTTTTTTTTAGTTAAATATTTCTTGATAAATAATTTTTGCCCCGTATTATGTAACAGGAAGTAATTTTTTTTGCGTTTTGCCGAAGCCTAAAAAATGAAGGACTGAGAGGCAAGGGTATTCTCTAGTCCCCTTAAAATTGGTTCGTTGAATCGGTTTCCTGACAAAAATTCTGGAAAATCACTGTACATTTCGGATATACTAGTTTTAATATTACCGATGTCACTGCTATTTTGATCTTTCAAAATTTAAGTCTGGATTAGGTTTTCTGTTCAACCTCAGAATAATCAGTAACTTTTTTTTCGAGGGGGTGGGTGAAAAAGCAGCCCAGCTATATGAAAACTGCTGAAAATTAAGATGGAATAATAGAAACCTTTTATTTGAAAATCTATTTTCCAATTTGTCTTTTTTTTGTTCAAGGGGTGGGCGTAAAAGCCCACTACCCTGTCGATTTGTCTTTACTTGGTATTTGTAAGCTTCAGGATGGATGGATTTATATGTATAGATAATGGAAAAGTCTCCTTAAAATCAAAGTCTCTAAACCTTATTCAGTTTTATTTTCCCTCTTTTTGTCCGTTTTGTCCCTTTTTTCTGTCCGTTTTCCAAAATCACCCGCATGTTTAACAGCCATGGCCTTACCTGGCACGAATTGAAAATATATATGTTATTTTGAAAATTACTCATTTTAGGCTAGTGAAGTCTCTTCAAGGTCATCAATTCCATCTACCGAAACAATTGAAGTTACAATTATCATATTAGATGTGAATGACGAAACCCCAACATTTGAAAGTCCTGACTATGTTTTCGAAGTTGTTGAAAATTCTCCAGTTGGCTTGGTCTTAACCATGATCAGTGGCATTTCCGCTCATGTTTCAGATCATGATCTTGTATGTATTATTGTTCTTAAACAATGAGTTGGGTTTGTAAAAAAATATTATAAAAATACAACTGAATAACCCTGTATTATCAAAGAGGGCTCACCAGAAACGTTTCACAGACCTATTTGGATTTCCATTCTCTAGACGCCCCCCGTCTACATTTATATCTATATACCAAACGGAAATCCACATCTTGAAAAGCATTGAAGGATCTCAAAAACAAAGGCGGATCTAGAGCCAAATCTTGGGAGTGGGGGCAATGTGACAAGGGCGCCAATAATTGACCGAAATAACAAATTCATTTTTACAAAAAGAGTTAAAACAGGTACAAAAGGGAATGACGGCACCTGATTTTTTCGGGGGCAAGGGGTGTTCCTCTCTGGTCCCCCTGGATCTGCCAGTGCTCAAGAAGTGGCACAAACAAAATTCAGTTTATTCTAGGATACTCGCAGACACAGAATGCCTCATGTCCACCTTTACCTATGTTTTTTACAAGCTATCTGTTTTTAAAAATGTATTTCTTTTCTCTGTTTATTATTTTTCTTCCATTTAACAGCTTCTTCTCTTCGCGAAAAACAATATAAATGCTAAGCAGTAATTGTTAAGTGATCATTAAAATCTAATTGACATCCCGTCAAGTCTTGTAGCGGCGAACATATCGGAAATATTTCAGTTCTGGCACAACAAAAAAAAAGAAAAAACACAGAACATAGTTGTAGAATTCCCCGACACAATCTGTGAAAGTAGAGGTTTTCTTTGTGCCTTTTTTAAGTAAAACATATTTTTTTTTATCATTCTTGTATATTGTTTGTATTCCATAGATGATTTGTCAGTGGGAAAGCGTGGAAAGCTGATACCGACTATTTTATTATGTCAGTTTAACAAAAATTTATTTTTTCCTTACTTGATTTCTAGTTTTCCGTAACTCCAAGCAATCACTAAACTTCAGCACTAAAAACAATACTGCATCTGGTGTTACACACGTGGGTAACATTCTGGATGATGAGTTTCGTCAATCATGGCGGCACGAGGGTCTATCTTGGGCTTTCAGTCATATTATGAAAAAACAAACAAGAAAAAGAGGGTGATTTTCAGCCAGTAAAAAAACAAAACAAAAAAAAACAACGAAAAGACAAAAACAGATATTTTGTCAATAACTCCGCCAAGCCGTATTCAGTGAAAACAAACTCTTTTGCTTTGTTAATGTTCACTTCAAACGGTAGGAATTTTTTTAAGCATTGAGGACGAAAATCCTTGCCGAAGTGTCTCTTTATGTCTTTTCGCTTCGTTTTTATGGCACATGGTATCTACCAAGTGACATATAGCGATCGAAAATTCTGTCGGCCTGTCTGTCTGTCGATCTGCCTGTCCCGGTTTTGCCACTTTAGGCACTTCCAGGTAAGCTGGGACCATGAAATTTGTATCGGGAACCAGACCAGACTAAATTAGAAATTGTTGGTTCCTCAATTTGACCATTTGGGGGGAGGGGGGAATGGGGGACGGTTAAATCGGAAAAAATAGAAAAAATGAGATATTTTTAACTTGCGAACGGGTGATCGGATCTTAATGAAATTTGATGTTTGGTAGGATATCATGTCTCAGAGCTCTTTTTTTAAATCCCGACCGGATCCGGTGACATTGCGGGGAGCTGGGGGGGGGGGACCTATCATCTTCGAAAACGCTTAGAGTGACGGGATCGGGATGAAACTTGGTGGGAAAAATAATCACAAGTCTTAGATACATGATTGACATAACCGTAACAGATCCGCTCTCTTTGGGGGAGTTGGGGGGAGGGTTAATTCTGAAAAATTAGAAACAATGAGGTATTTTCAACTTACGAAGGAGTGATCGGATCTTAATGAAATTCGATATCTGGAAGGATATCGCGTGTCAGAGATCTTTTTTTAAATCCTGACTGGATCCGGTGACATTGGGGGGAGTTGGGGGGGACCTAAAATCTTGGAAAACGCTTTGAGTGGATGGATCGGGATGAAACTTGGCGGGAAACATAAGCACAAGTTCAGATGCGTGATTGTGATTGACATAACCGGAACGGATCAGCTCTCTTTTGGGGAGTTGGGGGGGGGGGTTAATTCTAAAAATTAGAAAAATGAGGTATTTTAAACTTACCAAGGAGTGATCTTATCTTAATGAAATTTCATATTTAGAAGGACCTCGTAACTCAGATCTCTAATTTTAAATTCCGACCGGATCCAGTGCCATTGGGGGGGGGCGACTTGGGCAAATTGGAGGGGGCGTTTTCCAAAATCTTGGAGAACGCTTAAAGCGGAGAGATCAGGGTGGAAATTGGTGGGAAGAATAAGTACAAGTCCAAGATATGTGACCGAAATAACCGAGCCGGATCCGCTCTCTTTGGTGAAGTTGGGGGGGGGAGTAATTCGAAAAATTAGAAAAAATGAGATATTTGTAACTTACGAACGGGTGATCAAATCTTAATGAAATTTGATCTTTAGAAGGATCTTGTGCTTTAGAACTCTCATTTTAAATCCATACCAAATCTGGTGACATTAGGGGGGAGCTGTAGGGGGAAACACGAAATCTTAGAAACTGGAAATCTTGGAAAACGCTTAGAGTGAAGAGATCGGGATGAAACTTGATACGACGAATAAGCACAAATTATAGATATGTGATGGACATAATTGGAACAGATCCATTCTCTTTAGGGGACCTGGGGGTTGTTAATTTGGAAAAATAAGAAAAAATTAGGTATTTTAACTTAAGAACGGGTTACCGGATCTTAATGAAATTTGATATTTAGAAGGAACTCATGTCTCAGGGCTCTTATTTCAAATCCCGACCAAATCTGTTGACATTGGAGGGAGTTGGAGGGGGAAACCGGAAAGCTTGAAAAACGCTTATAAATGTCGTAGATACATGATTGACGTAACCGGACTGGATCCACTCTCTTTGGGGGAGTTAGGGGGTGGAGTTCAGTGCCTTGGCGAGTTTGGTGCTTCTGGACGTGCTAGGACGATGAAAATTGGTAGGCGTGTCAGGGAGCTGCGCAAATTGACTTGATAAAGTTGTTTTCCCCGATTCAACCATATGGGGGGCTGAAGGGAGTGGAAAAATTAGAAAAACTGGGGTATTTTTAACTTACGATTGGTTGATCGGATTTTAATGAATTTTGATATTTAAAAGGAGCTCGTGACTCAGACTTCTTATTTTAAATCCCGGCCAGCATTAAGCCTCTGATTTTCCTTTTAAATGAATCTATTGGTTCTTAAAATATTTGCCAGAGCTCATACCATATGAGCTCTTTGGTGTTGGCTCTTCCGACCTTGTCACAAGTGCCATATGAGCTCTTAGTTGTTGTTTTCACTTGCTGAGAATCGCCTTCATTTTCTTGTGGCTTGTAATTATATATTTGTTATATTTTCTTGTTTTGGTCAAACGTCATGTATAGTGAGTATGGTAAAACATATTTAATTAAAACTGGGATGAATTCTAGACTTAGTGTGATTGGTCTACCCTATTTCGTCTCGAGACTGAGGGATCAAGTTGCAAGCCAATTTTTTTTGGAGAGGGGGATAGGGGGAAGCTTTGAATGTTTTATTGGGTAGAGGGACTGAAGTATCTTTTCCTTTGTCTTCAAGAAAATCAAGAAAAGTATGCGCTAGAGAAACTCCGGTGAATTATGTGACGCAAGTCTATGTGTATACAGAATTTTAATTAATTTCAAATAAAATCTATTTAAGCGTATTGTTGTGAAATGGTCACTTGAGCACGAAAACATGATTTTCTGGTAGTCTTGCGTCATTGGTTTCCATTATAACAAATTATTGTCCAAGAATTATAACTTGTATGGGCATGCAAACCAGTGACGGTAGTTAGAAGTAAGAAAAACTTAAAAAAGCTAAATTAAACGGTAAGTGTCAGTATCAAAAAGATAATTATTATAGAAATTAGAAATAGTACAATGAAAATTATTAATAAAAAAAAGGGAAATGTGTTAAAATTGCATTTAAAAAGTTCTACTCCACAGAAATAAATCATTTTATTATCAGAATTTTTTGAAAGATTGAGCAAATGCCTTGAAAAAAAAAAACAACAACAAAAAAACAGGGCTTTGAAAATCTATCTACTAAAATAAAATATATCTCTCAAATATATATATATATATATATATATGTCGTTGAACGATCAGAGCTAATTCGACGGATAATTCTATTATCTATTGAGTTTTTATAGACACATTCTTGCGATGTCAGAAGAAAGACCTAAATGGCAAGAGAATGAGAATTTTTTGTGCCATTTTTTTTTTTTACCAACTTGCGTTATCACTCCTCTGAATGGTTATGAGATAAATGCTAGGGGATGGCTCAACAGATACGTTTTAACCTATCTGCTCTTTATGAGTGCATAATTGCTGTACCAGAAAAAAGTACCTTTATGGTACGAAAAATGGCAAATTGAAAAATCACATGAAAAATTGCAGGTACCCAATCAATTTAAGACTATCGAAAAAGTATATGCTGAAGATTGCGGTTTCAGAGTGAACGGTGAACGGTGAACGGAATACTGAACGGTGGTGCATTCGTTCGTAAAGATGCACAGGGGTGTCGTTTGGGGGGCGTAGATGGGTGGCACTTGCCCCTCAGTAATTTTGAGAAAGCAATATTACAAAAGGCTGGAGGTATGCCTCTTGAGATGCACGTGGTTTGTGCAGATTGAACAGTTAACATTGATATTTATTTCACACCATTATTTAACTAAACTGATTCGTTTGAGCCTTAATAGAATTATTTATAGGGATAGAAACCTTAGTGTTAGTAGTAATGGGATCTTTGGGTAAAAGAAAGGGGAGGTGGCGTCTCCTGCGGCCAAAGAAAGTAAGTTTTTATTCCCCATGACTGACAGATTTATATCTCAAACAGTAAGCTGTACGAAAAATGTGGTTCGATCCCACTTTCTAGGGTTATATTGAGAGAAAGGATGAGATTTCTAGGACACGTTCTGCGAATGAAGGATGATAGATTGCGCAAGATTGTCCTTGTCGCCCGACCGTCTAGAGTTAAACGTAAAGCAAGTCGTTCCAGAATGGGATGAGAGGATGTCGTAAGGAGAGATTTATGAGAAATTGGAACTCCTTGGGAGGGTTTAAAGAGCGATACCCTTTTCCTAACTCTTATCGAGCCTTCAGATGGATACAGAAAGAAGCTGTGATAGAGAAGGGGTATAAATTGATATATGATCCACATTCATTCCGGGGTCCTCTCTTTTTGCATTTTTTTTCGCATGCTCTAGAAGAGTAGATTCATGAGTCTACCAGCTCATAAGGGGGGGGGGGTATCATGAGAAATCCCAGAAGATATCCTAAGGGGGTTATTTGACTTTGGTATATTTTTAGTGTCTCCTTACCTGCCAGAAAGTTCCAGAGAAGTAAAATAAAGTTCCCTAGTCGTAAGCGCTATGTACAATACCGGGACCACCTTATTAGTCTTGGTATACCGAGCTACAAATATCGTTTTCAAGGTGACCTAAGAGAGTTGGCTCACCAGATTTGTTATTAATAGAGGGGTTCAAACTGTGTCATGGGCATCAGAATAGTGCACCGATAGACAAACTGGTCTATTTGAGTCAAAGCCTCCTCTGTGGGCATTCTTGATATGTAGAGGTAAAAAAAAAATTATGTAAAAACATTGGCTGCCGGACTTTCCAAAACCACGAGGTAGATGAATGGTAGATGAAGTTTGGGCCTTTCGTTTTATTTCTACCTATTGGACTAATATTTATTCTGTAGTATAATTAAGAGTCATTTTGCAGGTTTTGTTAATCTATTGATTCACTACCATCATATTTCAAGCTAAATTTGACCAAGTATTCTATATTTCTGGTCATTGTATATTATGGCAAAATACCCAAGAACTAGTACCGTATCTTAGATTATATGTTAGGTACATTACTTGGTATGCACCTATGTCAAGTAAATGTTAGATATGGTACATATGTTAATTACAGATATTTCTTCTGTTAGGTAGATTAGGTTTTGCCTTATATCTTAATATTTTTAACATGATTTTTACATGGATGTGCTTTTGACAATAAACGACCGAATTGCAAAATGTGTTACCGTTAAGAATTTGTACATATTGGGCATTCCCAACCCTGTGGCTGGTCACACAATTTTTGAGCGAACGCCTAGTTTTCAGTTACCGCTCACTAAACGCAGTATATCTGTTTTGACCTGAAGTTTACGTCGTGAAAGTAGTTTTATGTGGGGCTTAGTAAAAGCAAGGTTATTTTCGAAATTTTAGCTACCAACTGCGCGGTTCAAAAGGTCTAACTAAGGTATGCGTAGAAGGTTTTTATTCCGGCCCTGCAGGTAAAATATTGGGTTAAAGAAGCTGAATAGTCAAAGCTCTCTGTTTCCCTCAAATCACACCTAAGTTGAATTAGTTTTCCTCTTTAGATTAGTTTGTTTTATTTAACTGGAATGAATTGGACAGTTGTTGGGTCCTTAGTCTCTTCTTTGGCTAAGCTCATTAGCTACCAAATCCTTTTTTTTCTAAATTTACCGACTTTGTTTCTGTCTACTAGGGATCAAATGGTACATTTAGTCTGCATTTGTCTGGTCCAGGGAGCGATTTTTTCTCCATTACTCCAACTAAAGCCATCAATGATGCAGTATTTGTTCTGAAGGTCGCTAATTCAACAGTATTGGACTTCGAGAAAATTAAAGGTATATTTAATTATAGTTACTTTGTAGTTATTTGCAAATGTTTTCAATTTATAGCAGCCCTTCCCCTCTGGGAATTGGAAATGGAGGAATGGCAGTGACTCTTCTTAATGAGCCTCTCCCCTTTCTGATGGAAAAACTGAAAAATTCGGCTTAAAATGGACTTTTCCGTTTTTCATACTCACCCCTTTGGATATATCCTCAATCCGGTAAAGTCTGGACTTATAAAACACCCGTGATATAATCGAACAACGATGGCCTGACTCTCTGGATAAGAAGGTTTGATCCCTCCAGAGGCTTTAGTTACCCCTGCTCTTACGCTCAAACACATAAGTAGGATTTTTTGCTTTGGGGGAAGGGCTGTTAAAAAAGCACCTTGTATTCCATTTATCACAGTAAAATATTCATTAGATTCTCTGACTGTCTAAAAAGCGCCGAAAAATTAGAAAAAATTGTGATTTGGTCTTTCTCCCCCGGGGAACGTTGGCCTGGCTATGTTGAACCAGCGAGCAAAAACAGAAAAAAAGATTCTCTGACCGTCTAACAATTGTCAAGAAATTTGAAAAAAGTCTCTAATTTGGCCTTTCTCCTCTTGGGAATATGCCTGGTTATTCTGGCCTAGCAAAAAAAAAAAAAAAATAGTTTTGATCTTGTTGTAGATTAAAAGATTACTTCACCCTAAGCAATTTCAGTCCTCAATTTTAATAATCTTGCTAAAAACAATTTCTTTTTCTCATTATGTATTGGTAATAGTAACGTTTAAATAATTGTTAAATATCTTTCTCTAATTTCTATAAAAATATATATCCTTTTTTTCCTTTGGGAGTTTCTTTAATAGTCATGAGCTGAAACTCAAATACTATACTATATCGGGTAGATTTGGCCCTTCCAAGGAATGAAATAGGGTTTAAGTTTAAAGAATTGATGTTTTCGAGTGGATCATGGGCATGGGGCCTGAATTGTATATTCTTGGGGCTTTGATTGTTATTTACAATGGTTTGGAGATCTCCAATCCTATTCTATCGCTAACAGATACCAAATTCCCTGTAATCTGAGGTGAGGGAAAGTACTCCCCACTGTGTATATTTCTGTTTTCCAAATATTTTGGTTCTGTGACTCAATCTTTTTTTTTATCGTAGAGTTCCAATTTGAAATTGTTGCAGAAGAGCTGGTTCCAGAATCACCAAAGTCTTCATCTTCTTCAGTAACTGTTTTTGTACGAGATGCAAATGATAACACGCCAATATTTGAAAGACCAAATGACCAGGTTTGTGCTCACTCTTTTCACTTACACCCATGAGCATGAGTTTAAAACCACACTGAATTTAAATTATCCATTTCCAAATATATTTCATAATAATCATTTTTTTTTAAACGACAAAACAGAAAAAAAGGTAATTTAAATCTCAGCCTGAATTGTGTGTGTAATCTCCCTTTATACAATTCGTAAGTGTCTATAATACCCAGCCAATGACTAATCTGAAAACAATTTTTTTGATGTGGTATAACAGGTAGCTGATGCAAGTGTTTGTTTTGGAATACTTTTACAGCCAAAGTCAATAGGTTTTAGAAACTCACAAGATAGTTTAGGTTTTTATGTCTAAAATCTGTAGGAATGCGACTATTTCTTATTATAGGGATCACATAGAGTCAATAGGTCTCATGAGAAGATGGAAGACATTTGAACATAGTCTGTAAAGCATGTCCTGTTTCTTTTTTTCTGTTTTTTTGTGGGAGGGGGGTTAATGGGACTTTAATTTATGCCTGCTGCCCGACAAGTTCTTGTTCTTGATGCAAGTGTTTGTTTTGGAATACTTTTACAAACAAAATCAATAGGTTTTAGAAATTCACAAGACAGTTTAGGTTTTTATGTCTAAAATCTGTAGGAATGCGACTATTTCTTATTATAGGGATCGCATAAAGTCAATAGGTCTTATGAGAAGATGGAAGACATTTGAACATAGTCTGTAAAGCATGTCCTGTTTCTTTTTTTCTGTTTTTTTTGTGGGAGGGGGGTTAATGGGACTTTAATTTATGCCTGCTGCCCGACAAGTTCTTGTTCTTGATGCAAGTGTTTGTTTTGGAATACTTTTACAAACAAAATCAATAGGTTTTAGAAATTCACAAGATAGTTTAGGTTTTTATGTCTAAAATCTGTAGGAATGCGACTATTTCTTATTATAGGGATCGCATAAAGTCAATAGGTCTTATGAGAAGATGGAAGACATTTGAACATAGTCTGTAAAGCATGTCCTGTTTCTTTTTTTCTGTTTTTTTTTGTGGGAGGGGGGTTAAGGGGACTTTATTTTATGCCTGCTGCCCGACAAGTTCTTTGGCCACTAAATAATAAATGTAAAAGCGATTGTAGCATTAAAAATGAAAGTAATATTGGTAGCAATATAAGTCACTGAAGTTGGTAAGTTCCTCCGTTTCCTTCTATTTTTCTTCTTTCGGGCTCAATTAAAATCCAATTCTTTTAAAATGTTCTAAGATCATACTGACAGACCATATTGAAGTGATAAATTTAGGGATTTTAACATTTTATTTAACTACCCAGTTTTTACCAACGTTTTAATATTATACTACCCAGTAGCCATCTAGTAAAGGGGACTCGGATTGTTTTCATCGAAAATGGATAGAATTAATCAATAAATTGAATAATTCAGTTATTCAATTTCAGGTTAGAAATAATCCTACAATCAAAGCATTGATTTTATTTAATACTTATCATGGAATTTTAACAACGTACAGTATCTAATTTATGAAAGATTAATGTAAATTTGCTGATTGAAAACGTGATTGCATCTAGGGGTACCATCTAGTATTGCATCTAGGGGTACCTATTTATAAATCTAGGGAGGGCAATTTTTTTTCCACGATGAAAATGCCAAAAAGTTTTGTTCCAAGCTTTTGGGGGTGATTGCCCCGCTTTCCTGCGAAAAGGTTCTTCAAAATAAATTTCGCTTAGTTTTCCCGTAAAAATAGAACCAAAATTAAGCAAATTAGGAAAAAAAATGTAGGAATATAATAGCAAATTGTAAAAAGATTATATATTCGAGGGATGGGAGATGGGCCAAAAGGGAAAATATCAATGGTTGTTTCGATTCTAAAACAAAGTTGTTTATGCACATACTAGATTATTAATATAAAGAAACCGTGCCATAATTGATGGACATTTAATAAAAAATAGAAAAAGAATAAAAGATTCTTTAGGATTTTTATTTTCCTACTGATATTAATAGGATTTGGGGTATATTACTTTGGCTCATGACATTTGGTTTTTCTGGCTCATTTACGACCCATTTAACCTTTTGTTATTTCTTGTGCATTGGAGCTTCCCTTGGTCCAAGGATTTAACTGGTTAAATTCTAAAGGTTTTGAAATAAGACATTAATTGACAACATTTCTTTTAGTCTGTTAATATTTCTGTATAATTGTTAGCTTTTGTTACCGAATTGTTCACTTTTATTTAAAAAAAACGCGTTTAAACAATTTTTGAATAGTTTATTTATTGTTATTGTTTCACTTTCTGTAAAAAATGCTTATACTTTTTGCTTTATCCTTTTGCTATTTTAATAAAAAAAAATCAAGAAAAATTGAACCCCGTACGAATGCTGTGTTGTTTAGTAGGCTGTACGAAAAGTGTGGTTCAATCCCGCTTACTAGGGTTATAATGAGAGAAAGGCTGAGATGGCTAGGGCACGTTCTGCGAATGAAGGATGAAAAATTGTCCTTTTCGGCCAATCGTCTAGAGCTAAACGGAAAGCAGGTCGTCCTTGCTTGGTTGGCTTCCTGTGAGGATGTAAAGAGAGAGGCTTTGAGTAAATTGGGATGAAAAAGGAGTGTGCATAGTTGTGTTTGCCTCAGGCGGCTGGGTGCTGCTGTGAGTTGTTAGTAGTAGTAGTGGTAGTAGTAGTAGTAGTAAAAAAATTGACATTAATCATTCCTTGTTCATTAGCTTTTATTAGCCCTCTCATTTCTTAATTAGTAATTGTATAAATTTGTCAAAGAATTTTACAGTGCAGGGTTATAAATGAGCATAAAAAGAATTTATCATTAAAGATAGTTCGATTTTCAGTATGCCGAAACTATGTTGTGACATTATAATGCGAAAGCTTTTTTTTTTTTTCTCTCTCTCTTTTTACTGCCAGTTTAAGTTAATTGCGAGATGTGGGGAGTTTATGGGAGGAAAGGAGTAAAATTCTAACCTCTGTGGCTTTTATGGAAAGTGGAACATTCAGTCTGGTAGATGAGCATGACATTCTTTCTCATTTTAAAAACAAGTTGGAGGTACAAAGTATACCTGTGACTCTCGATATAAACCGTACTCGCTTGTGTATGCCCGAAATATTTGTTAAATATCCTTTTTTCGGACTTTTACGTTGAATATGGACATTCACTAGATTTCGGTCTATTACCACAACACATATATTATTTTATTTTTATTTTTTTTTGCCTCAGGTTGCTTTTCCTGAAGATCTTCCCGGAGGAGCTTTTGTCATGTCAGTTAATGCTAATGACCTTGATTCTGGTAATTATGGCAAAGATGGCGTGCGATATACGAAACTAGATGGCAGTATGAGCGACATGTTTCAACTTGACTTCATAACTGGTGAGATTCGGACAGCCCAAAACGCTAGTTTTGACAGGGAAGCAGAGACAGATTTTTTTCTCACTGTGGAAGCTCGTGACGATCTTGGAGAAGGAAAAAGGTACGAAAAAAAAAAAACATAGAGAGATTTTTGTCTTATGGTTCCCGTGTTGAATAACATACTTTAATTCCATTAGTTTATTTTTGTGACATGTTTGTAATAGCCATGACATTATTCCGTAATCCGGATGTCAAAAGAAGCCAATTAACCCCATTTTTTCACCGTCGTTGCTGTGTCAGATGTCGAGTCAGTAAAAAGAACGCAAAACCTGATTTGTTTTTTGAGCGAAATTTGAAGTGAACAGAAAAGAAGAAAATTTATTTTATATGTATATCTCTGTTTCTTTGTGTCGTATTGTCTCAGTGAAAATTTAATCTTTGCGGTGATAGCCTAAGCCAAATGGGTGCAAGTTTTCTCTTTTCGAGGGTTTGTTGGCAACCTTTAAACTGAGTAAATTATCTCTTTAAGACAGTTTATAAAGGCTAACTATTATGTTACCATCAATTTGTGTTTATATTACCTTAAATTACCTTAAATCGCATTTGCCAGCGAGATAAGGTGGTAGATCCTCCTGTAGTTCTCGCTGGTGGTGAGTGATGTAATTATGTTGGCTTAGCTTCCCAGTCCAGCCTCCACTCGGCCCTCTCCCAGTCCCTGTCGACTCCAGCCTTGAAGGAGTGGGGTGTCTCAGCTTGGATGGTAGACTCGGATAGGCTATTCCAGAGGGGGACCACCCGAATGGAAAAGAAACCACGTCGTTCCCTTCTCCGACATCCAGGCAGGTGAAGCTTAAGACTGTGACCTCTTGAATTGTTAGCCAAAGAGGGGGTGAAGATCTGGTTCAGGTGACCGGATTTGAAAATTTTGCGTGCCATGATCACATCTCCTCTATATCTTCGATAGGTGAGGGTTGGAAGTCTCAGAGATCCTAGGCGATCCTGGTAAGGGACATTATTTAAGCCACGGACCAGTTTGGTTGCTCTCCTTTGGACACTTTCAAGGGCTCTTGTGTCCATTTTATTTTGGGGAAAGGCCAAAGTCAAGCCAAACTCAAGGTGGGGACGGACAAGGGATTTATAAAGTTTTATAACCACACATGACTTTCTGGTTACAAAAGAGCGCTTATTGAGTCCGAGAGCTCGATTAGCTTTTGCAACCTGAGCCTGAGTGTGGCTGTGGAATTTTAAATCTTTGTCCACAATGACGCCTAAGTCTCTTTCCTCGGCAACTGCCTCCAACTGATCACACCCTATATGGTAGGGATGGTGGGGGTTATTGTGCCCTAAGTGCAGTACCTTGCATTTTGTTGCATTATATGTCTTCATTCGCAGGTGAAAAGGCGTAGCGTTAACCCTCATAAATTTTAACACAGAGGAAAAAACTGAAACACGCAATTTTGACTTATGTAATAATAATGATCATAACTATAATTTGGAATTGTATTTATTTTGACTATTGTATATTGGTGTTCTGACTTAAACTGAAGCACCAAGGGTGGCTAAAAGGAAATTCAATTGTCTGATTCGGTTAATTTGTAGTTTTCACTACCATATATGTCCTAAAAAGTTTGACAAAATTGAGAATTCGGTTTTCAAAGAAAGTAGCATAGTTATTGACTGAAGAAATTAGCATAATTACAGCCATCCATCCTGGGTTGGCCACCCATCTTGTTCTTTCGCACGCGCTTCCTATTTACCTTCCTCAAGTTTCTCCAGGTATTTTCGAGCTAGGTCGACTCTGGCTAAGCTAACATTCACGACACCATTGACCCCAGTTCCAAACCAAAATAACCGGCGGCACCAAGACTCGAACTTCTGTCTTCACGGACAAACAATTTTAAGCCTAGCATGCTAACCACTCGGCTGGGACCGATCATGATGCTTGCACCCTAAAAGACAAGGCTACTGACATATGCAAATAGCTGGTTTAGAACAAAGGCTTTATAGACAAAGGAAAGGTGAGGATATTGCCCCTTATTGAAGCCAGGATTGTACAATGATAGTGGCTAACATATTTGTTTGCTTTTTCTTTTTATTCTCAAGTAGTTTTCATATCTTTCCGTTTTGAGAAGTTCAGTAATTTACAAAAATGCAAAACTCACACTCAAACCTCACTTTTCTCAATATTAACAAGTTTTTGTACAAAAAAGTTTTCAAAGAAAAGTAAAGAGCTACATTAAACCAAAGACGTGGAAAAATGAAGTCAAACAATAATTCAATTTCGAAATGGAAACAAATCACTATTAATAAATATAATAAAACCGTAAACGAGCAGATATAAAAATAAAAAATAAATTCAAACTTAAGACGAACAGGAACTACCACAACCAGGAGTAGAGCTCACTCCCCCTATGGCTTCTAAATACGCTGGTTCCATTGTTCCACATCTTTCTTCTTTCTTTATATTATTCTTTAAAAATAAATTTCTGTTCGTGATTTTGCAAAGACGAAAAATAATAACGGTAAATATGAACTTGAGTTCTTTACGAGAGGAAAAAACTGGAGCCACTTTGTTGGATAAACCGGAGCCGATTACGGGAAGAAAAGTTTATATGTTACTTATTCATTTTGATTGGTCAGATATGGATACGGATTTATGGGTTGGATGGTTATAGGATAAGGAGCTGAATAGAAACTAAACGCATATCCATGTATGGCGATTTGATAAACATCTCTTATTTGTTTTCAGTGACGGAATCCTTCATTTACAGAAAAGTGTTAGATACGCCCTAGAATTTGACTTGATGGTACGTGACTAATAGTGCCTTTTACTGAGAGGCTGATGTGTTTGATGATGATATGTCCTTTTTCAGGGGCTATGCAACTATACACATTTTCCTGTTAGACTTCAACGATAATGCCCCGGAATTTTCTCAGAAGTTATATCAATTCAGAGTGAAGGAGAATAGTCACAGCTTTGATGCTCCTGCTTTCTTGAAAGCAACTGACAGTGATGAACATGGTAGCACTGTTTTTTAGTTTTCTTGGCTCTTTTTAGTGTCTTATAATAGGATAAATACTTTGATTAAGTTTGAAGAATTGATATTATTAGAGACATTTTGATTGAAATTGAAATATATTTTGATTGAAAACGTGTTTGGGTAAGGATAATTATTATTAGAGCGATATTTTGATTGAAAACGTGTTTGGGTAAGGATAATTATTATCCTTAATAAAGAAAGAAAGCAGTCTCCTGCTTCCTTGAAAGCTACCGACAGTGATGAACATGGTAGCACTGTTTTAGTTTTCTTGGCTCTTTTTAGTGTCTTATAATAGGATAAATACTTTGATTAAATTTGAAAAATTCATATTATTAGAGACATTTTTTTAAAATAATATTCTATGCTACACTTACATAATATTAGAGAAATTATGTTACCAGAAAAACTATCATTTATACACAGAGCTATTACCAAGATGAAGAACACAAATCAGATTTGTCTATTCGTCTGTGGGGTCCTTAATGATTGCCCAACACCGTAGGCTGTTAAAGTACATTGTGAAGGGCAGTGGATTATTTTTGTTTCTTGGAAAGCGCTCTTTTTCTTACCTTCTAATACTTAATAAAAATCCTCTGCATGCCCTTCAATGCATTGGTAATGCGCAAACAATTCAATTGGTTTAGGTGTGTCTTATCAGAAGCTATGAAGTGTTTGTGCAGATTAGTTTTTTGAGAATCCTGTTAGATTTTTCAAATTGTAAATTTATATTTCCAAGAATCCATGAACCCAAGAATCTAGTTAAGCATATAAATTTGGGATTTTCAATCGAATAACGTGTTAAATCTTAGGCATTGTTATTAAATTACCTGAGAATGCGATTTATTATATCCTCGGAATATGAGCTTTTTTGTAGGATTTTCCATCTTATGGAGTCAGAAGACTCCATAAGATGACTCCGTTCCCCTTCTGGACAAGGCCTTGATCATGAGAACCTGCTCTTACAATCAAACAGCCAAAAGTTTGATCCACTATATACATTGCAGAAGCTTTTGGGCATAGTCCCTCTTTTTTTCCTTTTTTTGTTGATTACTACCCATTTGTAATTTATTCACCATATGAAGATAATGACGTACAAGGAAAAGAAAACAGTGAAAAGTATTCTTTTTTCTTTTTTTAAAGCCTCGAGTCTAATAATTTGAATTTTGCTCTAAAAAAAAATAAAAAAAAAAATAGAAAAAAAGTCAGGTATATTTGTGGCCTGTATCGGCTTTCTGAGTCTATCCAATTTTGTTTTCTCACGTATATTGGTCCATTGGATTTTCGCTAGTTGTGAATGCAAGGAGGAGGAAAAGGAAGGTTCACTAGTTAATTTGTTAATAAAGCCCTTATATTGTGTGCTATTGTTCTCCTGGTGCTGTTTCTAACTGCCTACTAAAGTCTCTGAAATTTTCCTAGAAATTATTTTTACAGTCACACCACTTATGCATATTAAATAAATACCCCAAGTAGATTTTTAACATTTCATAGACTAGAATCTTTTGCCTTTTCTACTTAAAATTTTGATAGTTGAAAAATGATTCTTTCAACCCCGAGGAAATATAAGTAAACTTAGTATTCGCCCACATGAAAAAGTTTTCCGTCGCACGGTGTGAAAACTGGCTGCCCGAGTAAAATTTGACTCCTATTCGAACCCTGCTTAAATTGCATGAGATTACAAAATCTGAAAATAATGTTTAATTTTAGGCACACCCAATTCAGCAGTACGATTCTATATTTTGCCTGGCCAATATAGCCAAAATTTTAGTATTGATGAAATCTCTGGTGAATTAACACTTCGAGAACCACTAGACTTTGAAAAAATTAGTGTTGATCAAAACGATAGCTGCTACAGACGCGTAGATCTACAAGTCCGAGCGAATGATCTTGGTGAACCTCAGTTAAGCAGCGTTGCCGATGTTGATATTTATGTAGAAGATTTAAATGATAATTCACCCGTATTTGCAAGAGATGGCTACGCAGTTTCAATAGCCGAAGATATACCAGAAGGAAGCTCAATAATTCAAGTAAATTTATGTTTTCTCATTTTTGTAAAAGTTTTGGAAAATGACTATTTGCTAGCTCAAAAAGCTAATATCTTTTGACGTATACAGATGTACAACCCTTTGGGAAGCCAGTTTGACCATAAAACAAACATAGAAAAAAAAATCCAAATGAAAGTGTATTGCTGACTGTGATTTTAGTATGCTAATCATGTTGTGAAAAAGTATCTTATATTTTTGGTTGATTATTTTATGTTAGTCAATTAATTATTTAATAAATTAATGATTTATTTTGGATTATTTGTTAAATTATTTAATTCATTTATTTATCTTATTTTAGTTAATTTATTATTGATAAATTATCATTAATTTTTCATTAATTTGAGGGTGAAGGATATGTTTAATATCATCCTATTACAGGCCTACTGAAATTTTACCATAAAATATCTTACAATTCAATGCCCGAAAGTTTTTCTATTTTATTCTCGAGAAAGACCCTTATGAGCTTAGACAGTTAAGAATGGAGAGGCTTTTGAAACAGCTTATACTGGAAATTGCTTTATTAGTTCAAAAAAATTTCTAAACCGTCTAAAACTCATGTTGGGTAACATAGCTTCTTTTGATTTGCCACAGTCAGTTGTGTTCATTAGTAAGTAAAATCTAAGTGCACAGATTTGAGGGGAGACATCTTATGAAAAAGTTAGTGCTACTAGGTTTAAGAAAAAAATTCTTTGTTTGTCTCATCGAGCCAAAGTTGTAGTTCGTGCATTTTGAGGGACGACAAGTTTTGAGGGGTTGCAATTATTTTTTCCTCCCCCTCTAAAAAAGAAAAAAATTAATTTTATGCCCCCCTTAGTCCTTTCAGTCCTACTTGAAGTTCCAAAATTACCCTTAAAATGTAGAGTAAAAAAAAAACATTCTAACTATAGGTATTGCACTCTCTTTTCAACTTAATCATCATGTAAAGAAATCTAAAGTGAGGAAAAAGGTACACTCTCTTTGAAACCCACTATTGCGTCAAAGGGTTTGACAGTTAAGGTCTAAAAAAATGTAAAAGTGAATTAGAACAAAAAAAAACTCATCAGTTTATCTTCAATTTTCTGCATTTCCATCTTTTAACAAATAAAATTTGTTTTTCAGGTAAAAGCCACTGATCAGGATGGGTGTGAACCAAACAACGTCGTCATTTACCGTCTTCAAAACTTTTTAGACAAATTTACTATCAGCCCTTCAACTGGTGTTATATTTGTTGCACAAGGTGCTAACCTAGATCCAGATCAAATGGAACATGACAAATTATATGACTTGAAAATTATAGCTGTAGACGGTAGTATTGTTCAAGAGACACGGAGTTCCTCAGGGAGCGTTGTGGTATCAATTGAAGATGTTAATAATAAAAAACCTGTTATTATTCACCCTGAAGCAATTCAGATTTCAGAAAATACTCCTCTTGGTTCTGAGATTTATAGAATAAAAGCTTCCGACCTGGATGTAAATGCACGACTGAAATACACTATAGACACTGTTGCCAGCGAAATCAGAAATGAAGATGGTTTGACAGTCCAAATTCCAGGCGTTAGTGTGCAAAAATTCTTTGAATTAAATAATGAAACAGGCGTCTTAAAATTATCAAAAATGCTAGACCGTGAAATATTCGAAGTTGTACGTCTAGCTTTTGTTGTAGAAGACCTGGCAGCAAAAGGAGGGAGACAAATAAGCAATGATATAATGACAATTGTTGTTGAAGATGTTAATGACAATGACCCACAGTTCTTAAGAAGTGAATATATTACATTTGTCCCTGAAAACAGTATAACAGGGACTTTGGTTGCCACCGTTGCAGCTCGGGACATTGACAAAAATCGAACAATAGTGTATAAAATTTCTGAAAATGTTGTCGATTACCTTAAAGTTGATAGTAATACTGGTGACATTACCGTCACTGGTTCTATTGATCGAGAAGAAACTTCTTGGCTCAATTTTACAATAACTGCAATTGATTCGGGTGTTCCGAGACGTAGCAAAACTGTCCCTGTGTTTGTTCAAGTGTATGATGAGAATGATAGAAATCCAGAGTTTATAGACCCTCCAAGTAAATTATCTGTTTTGGAAAATGCTAGTCTTGGAACAATCATTGCAACATTCAATGCAACTGACATGGATGCAGGTGATTATGGACAAGTGACTTTTCTATTAGATAGGTCTTCTTCAGATGGTAAGTTCGGTATTGATTCTCAATCTGGAGAGTTGTTTGTTGCTTCTCATCTTAACAGAGAAGAAAAACATTCTTATTCTCTGATTATTGAAGCTGTTGATAATCAACGTTACTCAGGTAATGTCAATAGTCGTCATGCGTTTCACCAGTTGACAGTATCGATATTAGATGTAAATGATGAAAAGCCGGTGCTTGTACTGCCTCAGTTGTGTGTCCTTATTTCTGAGCTGCATACAATTGGTGAGCCAATTGCGCCAATTTCAGCTCGAGATTTAGACGATAACAACTTACCAAATGGTAAGGTGTCTTTTGACATCATATCTGGAAATGGTGATGGATTGTTTGATATTGAAGATGTTGCGCATAATGCTGCCCGTATATTTACCAAAAAATCTCTTCAAGGTAAATTTGGTAATTACTCATTACGAATACGAGGAAGAGATATGGCAGAACCATTTAATGAAGATGAAGGTATGCTGAGTATATGTGTTAGTGACTATAACGACAATGCTCCATATTTTATTTATCCTAGCCCAAATGCTACTATAAAAATATTTGAAAATGAAACGTTAGGATTTCCTGTCATAAAAGTTGAAGCTAAAGATGATGACAGTGGAATGAATGCTGCAATAAAATATAGTTTAAAGAAGAACCCTGTTGGGCATTGGAAAGCATTCAGTATTAATGAAACTTCTGGTGTTTTATATTTGGTGAGTCATTTAGATGCTGAACGACAAAAATATTACGACATTCGTATCGAAGCCAGAGATTCCGGACTACCGACTAGCCTTATGTCTGAACTAGACCTCAAAATTGTTGTAAAAAGTGTGTTTGATGATATTCCGCGGTTTGCAACTGACTCTGTTTTTTATAACTTTACAGAAAACGCCCTTCCTGGACGAGAAGTATACACGTTGCCAAATATAGTGGAACGCGATTTAGATGACAGTATTAGTACCATTTGCTACTTTATCATATCCGGTGATGAATTAAACCATTTTAGGCTTGATTCAGTGCGACATACTTTACAAGTCGCTAAAACGTTGGATCGTGAATTTATAGCTCATTTTGAGCTGAGAATATTAGCTTCAGATGATTGTAAAGTGCCTTCTCAGATAAACGAAGCGTCAATTCTGACAGTGAAAATATTAGTGCTTGATGAAAATGATAACGCCCCTCGTTTTGTTCGAAGGATTTTTACTGGGGGTATTGTCACTAATGCTGTTTATGGAAGTGAAATTCTCACCTTAAAAGCTACGGATGCTGACTTAAAGGATGAGCTAACTTATTTATTGGCAGGTGATATACAGCAGTCATTTTCTGAGGGCTTAGACGCTTTTGAAAGAAAGTCTACTAAATTGGTGAATGCAATTGCGGAGGAGCTGATACGAGCCGAAGATATTTTAACTCCGTTTATGCTTAATCAAACTTCAGGGGTTTTGTGGCTGAATTTCGATCCTCAGCCTGGCATGAAAGGACATTTTGAATTTCAGGTAGGTCGACTTTTTGTCTGTGTCTGTGTTGTTTCTAAAGATATCACATGCATATCGAGGTGGTTTTATGGGGAGACAGATGGGGCACTTGCCACGGGTGCGGAAATTCTAGAGGTGCAGAATTCTAAAAAAGTAATTTAACAGTTATTATTATTTTGTGATTTTTTTTATTATTGTTTATAAATGGTTCGTAGTCGGGCGGAAAGAAGACAACCAAATTACCCATACAGACCTTGAATATGAAGGTGAATGACGCAACCATCAGATCTATTTTGCTATGAAATTTGGCCTCTTAAGGCCGGAGAAACTTGCTGGAGTAGCGTCCATTCACAAAAATGTAGGGGAAGGCGAGCAAAATGTAGTTTTCAAAATTTAGATCGGGACATTTATTTTTCATTTTTCTCAATATTATTACTAAATAAAGGTATTTTTTAAAGAAGATACCAAAGTCCATATTTAAATCTATGGGGTTGACTCCCCCCCCCCCAAGCATGGCCTTGGTGCCAGGTAGGATAAACCTTCGTCTGGTCCCCACAAAAACGAAGCATTTTTATTTAAACTGAACTGATTTATTGAGAAATGAGCTGAAGACTGAAAATCTACTTTAATTGAACAGTTTTTATTTACTGAACAAGTTCTATTAAAAATTGTCAAAAAACATTAATTACAACAGTTTCCAAGGAAAGGAGACACAGTGCCTGATAAAAGACCTCTTACCTCTGTCACCCTCTTACTCTCAATCAATTATTTATTTATAAAAAAAACTTTCATCTTCGTCATAAAAAAGAAAATGCTAGTAAATAAACTATGTTTCATCATAAAAAAATAAAAATTCATTAGTCTACTTATTAAATAAATTGACGTTTTATCCCCCTAACTGCCAATCGGAATAGTATTCCATTTTATTATAAGAAATAAAGTCAGTCTGTCCTACTTTGTCTCCACTTTTGAGATTTGGCTGGTTAAACATGTTAGGTATTAAAACAAGCCACGGACACGGCACTTGATGTGCAGGGTATCAAATTTGTCTTGAAAAACGCTAATGTTTTTAGAAATATTTGTGGTTTTCAATAAACTAGCTACTTGATGGTAGTGATAAGCGAAGCCACAGCTGGAGTATTTAAATTTATAAGAGGCTTGTTTCCATTGTCCCAATAGCTATTACTAATTGTCTGATAGGTAGCAGAATTAAAATTGCAAACTAGGAGAAATTGTTTCTAACAATCTATGGAAGTCTCTTACTCATGACATCTTAAGTGACCTTTTGACCTCAAAAAGGGAAAATCCTGACCCTTAAACGCAGTTATACCTGTCTTCTATGTTTCGCCACAGAAAATATATTCCTTAAGAATCATTACTCACTGTTTTCACAAGTTTTCTCGCTATCTTCTGTGTTTTTTATGATGGAAAGGCACTGTGTTCTTCGTCATTATTTGATACAAAAGTGTTGTTTTTTTTTTGTTTTTTTTTTTTTGCTGCTTTGGGTCGTGGTTCGTTCTTTACTAGGTTGCAGCTACCTTCGCTACCATGATTTAATATGAAACCATCTACTAACCTTATTTCCTCATTGACATTGACACTAAGTCTTGGGTTTACTGTCTTCGCAACCATGACTTAATACGAAACCATCTACTAACCTTATTTCCTACCTTAGCCACAGAATTGTTATTCTCGTGTTTTTTCGTTGAATTGTACATATATTGTTAATAGCGAACTCGAAATTTAGCTCAGTCCTCCTGATGTTAAAACGTTAAAAGTGCGTTTTTCTAAATGATGAATAATATCAGTTTTCTTACTCTGGCTTACAAAACGAATTTTGAGAAGATTTTAATGTTATCATGATTTTATGAAATTAAAATACATTTAAAATAGTTTTTATGAAACGTTTCTTTTAAACTTGTATGTTGTCAAAGTTTGTAAGTACGGTTTTGCAGATAAGAGGAGTAATCATGCTATATGTAAACTTCTTTTTCAAGCTGATGTCCTATTAATGCTAATACATTCAATATATTTATCTTTCACAGATTCAGGTATACAAGACTGAAAGAGGGGGGGGGCAACAACCAATATTCTAATTTTAGCCTACACACATTGGCGCCTCTGACTTTCCCCTTGGCGCTCAGCTTCCCTGCCTAAAATTGCAGTATATCTCTCTTTTGGCCTTTGTCTATGGCTCTATCTTTAGAAACAAAACTTTCGCCCCTAATGGCGGTTCTGGCCTCTCTTGCGCCGGGTGCAAAAAGTTAATTAGTGACCTCTCCCCTTCTGTCTCCCATAAAATTTTCAGGCTGAATTGTTACACCATTTTAATCAATTTATTTAAAATCTATTAATTAATTTTTTTTAATTTATTAGTTAAGTTATTTCATTATTATTAATTATTTTATTAATTGTTATTTAAATATTTTTTTCATTTATTTTCATTTTTAATTTATTTTCATTGATTAATTAACCAAAAATTAATTAATTGTTTGATTTATCAACTGTGCCCTCTACTTTATTTTAGTAAAAATTACAAAACGATTATAACTGTTAGATTATTCCTTTGAAATTTTGCACCTGTAAAATTCCAGTGCCCGGGGCAAATTTCCCCTCTCTCCCTCCCCTAAAATTGCCTCTGTTCGTCCCCTACACTGGAAAGATGGTCTGTATTTATTGCCAATGCCCTCTTTTTAACCAACCTTGCGGTTCCACTTATAGTTAAAACATCATTTCTACCCGCCTTACAAAATATTATGATTGTTTACAGTTGGCTATTATTATATACTGTTCATGCTCTTGTGACCAGGGTTATTTTATTGCAATGAAGCAACAAAAATGAAGTACGAAAATAATTAACCTGATAGAAATTGATTCAATTTTCAGTATATTTTAGTTTTACTTGAACTTACTAGTTCAAAAGTAAAAACAGTTATGCTTGAAAATACTCTTAAAAATATTACTAAAATTATCTGATAGTTGCTCAATTTAATCATTAACTTAATAAGAGGAATATAAAGATCTGTGCTGTTATACTCCTTCTCCATGCAGGGCCAAAGGTAAAATAAATAGTTTAACCAAAAGGGTAAACTAATAGCTTCTATGCACATTTCTTTTAAGCTGGCCTATGTTATTCATAATAACCTCATGCATTCTGGAGCAGAGGTCTGGGGCTATCGGAAAGATCCGAAACTTGAGGTGGTTATGACGAGATATTATAAGAGGATGTTAGGACTAGGGGATTCGTTTAGTAATTTGGTAATCCTGGGGGATTTAGGGTTAGCATCGCTGCGATCTATGAGGCTAGTGACCATGGTGAGATATTGGGTTAGGATACTGGGTATACTGAAACTTACGGTAGCAAAGGCAGCATACCTAGAGGCGTTGAGACAGAAAAGTAAAGCAGGGTGGCCGGCGGAGATTAAGGGTATCTTAGATAAGTGTGGATTAGGGGAATGGTGGAATGAAGGAAAGGGGATTATGGGTATGGAGGAAATAGTAATAAGGGAGGTACAAGAGAGGTTGAAGAACCAAGAAAGCCAGATATGGTGGGCAAGTCTGGATCTTCCAGGGTCGTTAAAATTTTATAGACAGATAAAGGGTAGTTGGGAAGAGGAGGTATTTTGGAAGTTTGGGATAAGTAGAGAGGGTTTGAAGATTTTTGATTGGTGAGAAAAGAAAGTATCAAGGGAGAAAAGGGGAGAAGGTAGAATCTATTGCTTGTCCTATGTGTGGATCTCAGGATGAAAGTTTAATACATTTTTTGTGTGAATGTGTCAAATTGAATGAATGGAGGCAAGAGATGTATGGTAAAGAAAAATTGAAGGAGATATGGATGGTAGGTAGAATGAAAGAAACAAATTTCCTGAGTATTAAAAGGATAGCAAGGTTTGTCAGGATTACAGCGTCACATCGTGAGCGTTTTCTTTAAATAATATTAATTTATTTTAGTTAATTTGTTGTTTGTTTTTGTTTTGTAAATTTCCTATGACCCATGGGATTTTTCTGGAATAAATTATTATTATTATTATTATTATTATTATTATTATTATTATCCATGACTACTAAGAATCTGGCTACTTGCAGAAAATTTTAGGATGGATCCAAATAAACTCTGGCTTTTAGTTCAATCTAGCTATTGCTACACAGTTAGTCAATGACACCAGTTTCATTATTTTTTGCGGGGGGGGGGGCAAAATACGATTTTCAAAATATAGACAGGGAATAATTTGTTTCAGTGAAAACACCCTAAAAGGGCATTTTTTTAAATATATGGAGGGGTAATGAACGATTCTCCCTCTAATTAGCGCCACCGATGTTATTGACACTATTCGTTTTTGACATTTATTAGGGAGAGAGAGATAGAGAGAGAGAGAGAGAGAGAGAGAGAGAGAGAGAGAGAGAGAGAGAGAGAGAGATCGGTATATTTAAAAACTATCGTAGCATAGCTAAATTCAGTTTTCTTACAAAATCATATATTTAAACAAAAATCACTCAGCATTGAAAATTGATGGGAAGAAAGGCACAAATGAGTTGGCGTAACGATTAGTTCGTACTTTAAGGGGCAGAAGCTTATTTTATAACCGAGTTCGACTATTGGGAGGGGTTGGTTCGGGTAGTAGTGATTGGTGGTTCGTATTGGCTAGGACGGATTTCCAAATTGCTGAATCATGTGCTGCAGCCGGACTTTAAACCGACGTTAAAATTCCGAGGTGTTCTCTCTTCCGGATTTTTCTTTATCTTCATGCGTTTGTATGTATATATATGTATTTTTTTTTAAGGTTCTAGTCAGAGATTTTGGAGGTTTGGTTGATCGAGCCTCCGTGTTCATCTATCTCCTACGTGGAGATCAGCGTGTCAAATTCATTGTCCGTCAATCACCTACAGTTTCGCGTTCAAAAATCGACGCATTTAAAGATCACCTTGAAAACATTACAGGCCTGATTGTAAATATTGACGAAATCCGAGTTCATCAAAGTTCACTTGGAGCCATAGACAAAACTAAGTCAGATTTGTATTTACACTTTGTTTATCCTGAGAATAATTCAGTAATAGAAGCAGAGGATGTACTGAAAATGCTGGATTCAAATGTGGAAAAGCTCGATGGGGTTTTCAAGGTAAACATGTATGGATATTGGGGTAAATCTGGCGTGACTGTTTTCATTGAATGAATGTAAAAGTGGTTTTTACTGGAGAATTTAGCTAGGAAGAAAGTGATTACATCACTTTTATACTGGTAATTGCCATCCATTGGAAATGTAACTTATTTCAGTTATTTTGCCGTATTTTTTCCATGATTTACCTTCCTGTGTTTCAAAGGTGTTATGTAATGTTTATTGTAAAAGAAAAATTAGTAATCGACATTCCTAAATTTAAAAATTCCTATCGAAGTACGAATTTATCGATCCAAATATCGAAGTCCGTTCTCCGGTGCCTTGTGAGATGCTTAGAATTTTTTTGACATCCTCGTTTATCACTTGTTATGAATGGTATCATCTGTTTATCATTTTTAACTATTAATAACCGTTATTCCTAAAATAAAAATTTTCTATCGAAGTACGAATTTTATCGATCCAAATATCGAAGTCCGCTCTCCGGTGCCTTATTTGGTTTTGGAGATGCTTAGAAGTTTGTTTTTGTTTGTTTTTTTACACGTTTTATCCCGGTTTATCGCTTGTTATGAATCGTGTCATCTGTTTATCATTTTTAAGCATTAATAATCGACATTCCTAAATTTAAAATTTTCTATCGAAGTATGAATTTTATCGATCCAAATATCGAAGTCCGTCAATCCGTTAAAGAAATAGATAGACCGATTTTTGCTTAGCGAGCATGACTGGAGATAAAAGACAAAAATTGATTGTTAATAGTCAGTTTTCTTTAAGTTTAAAAATCCAGACTATTTTCCAGACAAAAGATTTTTGGGGGTGGGGTGCTAAAAAACTTCAAAAACGCATCAAAAATTTCTTATATTCATTTTGTTACATTTTTATGAGCTGGACAAACATTTTTAGGGGGGGGGATGTCAAATAGTGTTTTTACTATTAATGCTTCGCTTCTTCTTTGATGCCTAAAAAAAGGTCTTTGCTGTACAAAAAATGTTTGTTTGTTAGTACTAGTGAAGAGAAAAATTCCTTTCTCCAGTACAGAAGAAGAAGAAGTTATGTTGAATGGGACTAGACTAGTCTAGACTTGGTGGCTAGAATATATACAAGTATTTCGAATACATATTTAACTCTAGTTTTCGGTGAAGAATACAATTTAATTGAAAAAATTAAAACAAATAATTAAAAAACTTTATTTTTTAACATACTTTCCAATGTGAATCTTTTTAGGGTTTCTGTTGTCAAAATGTAAATAGCGTTTGATATAGTTTATGCCCCTTTCATTCCAAAAAATTATTGCAAAAAGATAATGTCTAAAAAATGATATATCCATTATTTTTAAAGTAGCTTAAGTGAAATTAATCTTTTGGAACGTATCGAAAGGGGCAGGGACTTGGGCCTCCCCTGCCCCTGAAACCCCAAACTTTCCTGATTTTCTGGGCATTTTCATACAAATTATCAAGCGAAAAGTTTTTTCACCCCCCCCCCCTCCTCTTTGAAAGACAAATTCCTAATTACATGTCTATTCCCTTTGATGTGAGGCTCCCGTTGTTTGTCAAATAGGGGAATATAATATACCATCTGATTGTGGAAGCAGTAACGTCGATGAAACCCATCGAAATTAGGGAAAACGTTTGCAATAACACACGGAAAGCGTAAATTCTATAATTATTTATTTAGCTTTTAAGATGTTACCTCGTTGAAATTCCTGGCCATTCAGTACCTTTTGAGGAAACATCTATAATTAGTATAAAAATAATACGAAATAATAAGAGTTTCCTTGATTCCTTTATTATGTGCCGAAGAAAACTTTTTGAATTGCTAAGAGAGATAACAAAACAGAACTTTATTCAAGCAGAAAGCTATCTTCAGTCCATGTTTTTATCCTGTTTTTGCTTTTATGCTTCTTTTAAACAAGAGTTTCTAAATATACTGCTAGTCAGGGACGGATCTAGAGCAAAATCTTGGGGAGGCGCAATGTGACAAGGGTGCCAATGAGCAAAATCTCGGGGGAGGGGATAGTGTGACAAAGGTGCCAATAATTGACCAAATGAACAAATTTATTCTAAAAAAGAGTAAAAATAGAAAAAAAAAACAGGATAAGATTGCCCCATAAACAATTTTGGATTGAGGTAGCCCTGCCCTCGATCTTCCAGTGCTGGTAGTTGTCGCTTTTATCATTAACGGGCATAGGTAAAAATGAAAAGGAACTGGGATTTTTTTTTACAGGAGTAGGGGTCAAAGTCTTAGAAAGTACATTTTTAAGCCGAATTATCTTGATTTTGTTTAATTATTATACCTTTGGACGAAAGGTCCCTGGTTAGGGTAGGGGATCTGGGTGCTTGGACGGACTCCCTGTGGGAGGGGCACTGAATGTTTGGTAGCATTTTCTACCCCCTTTTCGGAAATATATTGTTTTTTTTCCGAGTTAATTTGCCTTATTGGCACACTGATGTATAAAGACAATATAAAACACCATCCTGTGTAGTTTTTACGTTTATTGCCCCTTTCTATCTTGTGTTTTGAAGTAATGAAGGAAGGCTGTCTGAAAGCAGAAATGTACAAGGAGCTTATTTCGCCGTACCTACACTTTCGTCGTTTCTGATAAATTTAAGACGTCTTCCAGACGTAGGAAAGTGCATACAATAACATAAAAATATGGAATAGTGGAGACTGCAATTGTCATTATTTGATAAACTGAACAGGTTGTTGGACTACAAGTGTAAAATAAAGACAATAAAACATAGTGTGTCTAGGCTTTAGTGAGAAACAAAAGAATTTTTCCTCTCCCAAACCCCAAAGAATAAGACCCCTATTCCCGTTCCGAGAAATTCTTGAAAGCTAAACTTGATCCCCAAGCGGCGAGACTAAACTGTGTATACTTATTGACAGGGTAAACGTATTGCCAATATGCAATCTCTATATCGGGAAATACTCGCTTGTCTTCAGGCTTCAGGCATAAAAAAGACAAAACGTATGACTATATTTTGAAGAATGGAAAACTACTGAATCTGACACAATTCGCCGGATAAATTCTCTTAAAGTATTCCGTCGTATAACATCAAATTATTATTTCCGGATTAGTGATTGGCAGGGGGCTGTGGTCACTTACCAATTCACAAAGTAATATTAACTTCCAGAATTAGCGAGTTCTCCACCCTAAATCTGTAAACCTTAAACCTTGATGTAAAGCTTGAGTTATGGTTAATTACGCTAATCAAAACTTCATGCACAAAACCAGGAAAGGGCTTTGCCCAAAGAGTATGGAAATCTGCCAAAAACTAAAAATCCATATGGGTTTTAGTAAAGACAAAAGTCAATGCCTTCTAACGCCACCTTGCAAAATATGTAGTATTTTGTGTGTGCTAAATAACGCTATAATGCACGTAGCGCTCTTTATTTTTGTTCATACTAAAGCAAGCGTAAAATATCTGCTTCTTTTTAGCTTTTTTTTTAGGGGCATAGGCTATCTATTTTTTTTTTTTTTTTTTTTGAAAATGAGCTTTTCTCTTAAAACCCAATCTCAGTGCATAAAGGGTCTTGCCGTAACGACACACCCAATAATGAGAATAAGAATTTTTATATAGTTTGAGTTTTAATAGTAAGAGTTTGGTATTCTTCGTGAACATTTACCTATTAAATGAATATCTTATAACATAACGCCTTTTAATCACCCACTTTGTAATGTATACATACAGCTATATAAGGCTCATGTCATGTACGCTAGTTTTCCATTGTTGAAACTTTTATTTCGTTCTCCTCAATTAAAAAAAATTAGATTCTAAATTTAATTGTCTTCTTAGGAATATGACGTTCTTGACACATCACCTTCGGAAATATATCACTTGGCTGCTGAAACAGCGTTGCAAGAAAGCAAGAATAAAGAAATGGCATTCTTATCTATGGCAGCAGTTTTCGGGCTTCTTCTTCTTCTCCTATTAGGTGTATGTCTTTTCCAGCGCAATCATCTTATGAGAAAACTGAGAGCAGCTACTGCAGCCTCCTATGGTAAGTACTGAAAAACAGAAAATGATAAGTAGAGAAGACAGGTTAACATAGGCTTAAAGATGGCTCAAAAACTACAAAAGTGAATTTTGAACCAACATTTTTTTGGATCTAATTCTTCCTTTAAAAAAAATAGGAAAAATTGAGAATACTATATTAAGGCAAAAGACCTTCTCCATATGACGTTATGCAGTTCTTGGCAGTAGCAGGCTACCAGTATCTACTACAAAAAAAGAGATAAAGTGAAGGAAAGAATTGCGGGTGAGAAACTACCAAAATAAACCTAATAACATGTTCTAAGTAGCTTAAGAAGGTGTAGCTTTCGTAAAATTATATTTTTAATATTATTAATGATTAATATTTTTATATATATTAATTAATATAATTTTATATATAATTTTAATTATATATAATTAAAATTATTATATTATTAATATTTTATATAATTAAAATATTATTTATTATATTATATATTATTTTATAATTATTATATTATTGAAAATGTATAATTAATATTTATATATAATAAATGTAATTTAATATAATTTAAAATAATTAATATAACTAATTATTATTAGTAATTAATATTATTAAGTAGCTTAAGAAGATGTAGCTTCTCTTATTAAATGTTCACATTTTTATGGACGCAAAGCGTTGCCAAAATGTAGCTAACTAGTTTTGCTTATTCATTTAAGCTTATATATAAGTAGTTTATTTAATTTGTTTATATGCCTTATTATAACTAGTAACTCTAACTAATTTTGCTTATTGATTTTCAAGATTTAACGTGGCATCATTGGTGGAAATTTGGCGACGTCCTATAAACTTTATAATTTTGAAACAACAAAAAAAAATCTTGGAAAGTTGCTTTTTCAAATACGAATGGGGCCAGGGATGAAAAATGTTTTTTTTTTGGGGGGGGGGACTTGAGGGAGAGGGATTTTGCTTATTCATTTTCTAGTTTTGCTTATTTATTTTCGCGATTCAATTGTCAACATTGGTGATAATTTGAGGATGTCTTAAAAAATTTATAATTTTGGAACAACTAGAAGAAAGTCTTGGAAAGCTGCTTTTTCAAATATGAACAGACACAAGATGAGCGAGGGACAAAAAAATCTTCGTTTTTTTTTGGGGGGGGGGGCTTAAGGAGAGGGGTTTAGCTTATTTGTTTTCAAGATTTAACGTCATAATATTGGCGAAAATGTTGTGGTGTTCCAAAAACTTTGTAATTTTGAAACAACTAAAAGAAAATCTTGGAAAGTTGTTTTTTCAAATATGAATAGACCTTAATGGGGCCAGGGGTGAAAAACGTTTGATTAGATTTTTTTTGGTACTTAAGGGGGTAATTCAGACTAATATTAGGGGGGGGGGGTATAATTAAAAGACAGGCGAGTTGGTCCGCTCCGTAGGAGGCGTTTATGATTATGATACACCTATATTTGGTACTGTATTTTTTTTTTAATCCTTCTTGTTGTGGAATTACTTCAATAGAGCCATCTGTCGATTCATTCAGACAATGGAGGAAAATTGTCAAAACATGAGAAATTGGGAATACTGGGGAGCAAGGGGCTTGTTTTCATGTCTGATTCAGATATATACAAAATATATGAATATATATATACATTTTAATAATTACAACAATGGTATCTGACGTTTTGCCAGATTAGATTCCTTCGTATTTTTGGTGAAAAACAAGTGGACTTTTATTAAAAATGTTGTTAAGAAAAAAAAATACTAAGTCAAAGGTTTGTATAGGTGAAAGACATGCATTATAGCTTATTTTTGGGGGAGGGGGCTTATATCCAGGCTCTAAATTACGTGAAAAACTAAAATAATCATTTGCAAAATCCAACAAACAATTAAGAAAACTTTGGTTCTATTGAACTGTAAAGCCGACTGATTCAAGAAGATAAAATACGGATATATAAGGCATAAGTTTTCTCTGCGCCTGAAGATACCCCTTTTTAACAGCACCGTTGTACCAATACTGCTTTACGCAGCCGAGAAACGACACCAAAATAAAGAATAAGAGAGAAGAGCCCTGACTTTTGAACCCTTGTCTCTGCAGAATATTGAACATCCACTGGTAAGAAAAGACGACAAACCAGTCCATCCGTGACATGACGCGACAACCTCTAGTGACTGACATCATTGGAGTTCGATGATGGAGATATTCAGGACATGTCCTAAGAATGGACGACCTTACACTACCGAAAACCGCTTTACATTAACACCCAACAGGAAGTCGTAGCCGGGGAAGACGAAAAACATGCATGCCGGACTTACCAGAGTGATCCACACAAGCTTGCACGCCTCCATTCAACCAGAATGAAGGGCATCATCGAAGCAGTAAACCGAGGGAATCGTTGTTGGCTTATCCTTGTCCTCTTGGGTGCTTCAGGAGGACAGGCGATCCTAAGGTCTAATCTCTCTTTTGATCCAGTGATGCAAAAAAAGTGAAAAAAACTAATCTTTGTATTTTTAGAATCCGAAATTTAAATGTTGTTTTTCTTTTTAGCTTTAAGGTAGTTAATCCATATTGAAGCTTGAAAAAGAAAATACAATTTTTTTTTCCAATACAACTTTTCTCTTTCAATCGGTTTTTCCAAGTTTTTTTGGTGCCAAAAATGTATTAATACAAGATGGATGAACCTTATTTTCAAATCGATAAAAAGGTAAAGAATACGGCGTTAGACTTTACAGTCCCTACCGGCGGTGCTGATCTCCGTTTCTTGGCCCTTCAGCCAGGAAGTGCAATGGGGGGCTGGGTGCCAACCATCCTGTGCTTTCGCACACCATTCCCATTTACCTTCCCCAGATTTCTCCAGGTACCCATTTAGATCTGGGTTGACTCTGGCTAAGCTTACAGAGTCACGCCACTGACCCCCTTCCCAAACTAAAGAATTGTGTACATTGGGATTCGAACCCGTGTCCTCTCATATAAAGGATCCTGAATCCAGCGCACTAAATAGATTCAAATCGATATTCTAATATTATGTTAATAGCTTCTATTTTAGCCAAACAGTTTTTTTTTATGTCTCCTAGGTTCAGACTCCATTGTTTTACATTTGTATTAGAACTGATGAGGCTAAGCTCCTAAAGGCTATAAACGGGTTGACATATATACTAAAATGAGACATTATCTAAAAATAGGCTTTAAAAAAGATTTTATTAATTCTTGTCCTCTCAGGTATTATTTTAGCTTCTGTCCTCCTCTGAAAAGAAACTTTCAGAACTAACAAGTGATACTATAAAGAAATAAAGAGTTTATTAATGAAAAATTGGAGACCCGCATACTATTCGTTGGTCTTATATTGGTACGTTCCATACAGTAAGCACAGATTATCCAAGGAGTCCGACTGCATGTTTGTCATAATTTTTTAACATGTGCTACATGAGGATATAATGAGAAATCTTGTTAAGGATCATAGGTGCGTGCCCCCGCCCCTTACCAATACTGTTTGAAAAAGCCTTTCAAACTTACTGTTGTTTACAGCTGGGCTTAAAAATAGCTGGACTATTTGTAATAATGGGAGAAAGGGCATTTGGTCCTTTCTCCTTCATTTCTTGGAAAGTATCAGCGCTGTCGGTTTTACGCCGAAGTCTTGTGCAATCTCTTTACCTTGTAGGAAATTACTTTCTTTTCTCTTTTTGGTAATGGTTAATATTGCTTATTTTTATCAATAACATTGTTAGGTCATTTATTTGTATGAAAAGTCTTCTGCCAAACTTTTATTTTCATTTGCGAATATTTTTTAGGATCTGATCCAAGTCGTGTGAATACTTTACTAACTGTACCAAATACAAATCGTCATAGAGACCTTGGCAGTAATCCAATTTGGCAATCAGACACTGAGCAAAATGATTGGTTTAAAGATGACGATATGTTTAGGTAAGTTTTTCAAAGTAAATATGGATAAAATAATGTTTTATTTTAGATTGTATTACAGTCCACTTATAACCAAGGAGGTCATAGCGTCTATTTCACGAACATTTTGGGGAAGTGAGAAAAGTAGGTACTTTTCAGAATTAAAAAAATGGGGAGGATATAATTTTTTTTGTCAATGATAATACCGAAAAACAAGGCATTTCAATGAAATACAAAATGTATTTTCAGAAGTTAGGGGGGGGGGGGGGGGAGCAAATAACACTGGAAGTACAAAAGCAAATGCCCTTCCTCCCCCACTTGATGTTGCGTCATGGGCGGAAATTTCCAATTGGGCTCTTTCAAGCTTGAAACTATGCTAGAAAATTTTTAATATTGTCGTTATTAGCAGACATTTTGAAATCCTCTTCTATTTGCTACCCAAATCCCTGCACATTTATTGACTTTCTTCCCCTCCCCACACCCAGTTGATGGTATTGACCTTAATGGTAAGCCACTTAACTTTGCTATTAAACAAACTTCCCCATTTTAAAGCATTTTCAAAAACTAAGTGTCATCTTAACAGGAATTGACTTTCTTATTGCTTGTAATTTTTATGTTTAAATATTGTATTGTGTTACTTTATTCCTACACTCTACAATATTTTGTAATTTTTTATTATATTGTATCTTTTTGTAGTATCGTTACTATATTATATTTTAATCCGTTTTAGCTTTTTGCCGCATTATAGGCCAAACATACATTATTTGCCACATCATATGCATACATGGGCTTCATTCTATATTTTCAGTCACAATAGTTGAATTCTTTTCTCCTTTATAAAAAACAGAAGATTTTTTTTTAATTTTTATATACCTTATAGTCTCTTTTTTAATTCTCGTTTATTAATCTTGCTAAAGAAGAAAACATGTTTTGCAAGTTAATTTGGATGCCTTTCAAGGGCGTATCTAATATTTTTGTTCGGAAGGGGGGGGGAGCTACAAAAGAAAAACAAACAAATACAAAGTTGAAACAATAGGGAAAATCTTTTCAAGACAGGGGAAATCAATTCTGTGAATATTTCGACCCTATGTCCAAGGGCCGTCTTCAGCACAATACGAGAAAGAGAGAAAAAAAATATGTATAAATAAATAAACTTACATTAAAATGCGAAAATTAAAACTAATAATGTTAAAAACTTTTTTAAAACAGCCCTAGCGTCCTTACTTCAACGAAGTTCAACCAGGACTGGCAAAAAGATTGAAGTGAGACGATACATTCTTTCAAACAAAACATAACAAAGTGATTAAATGCAATTTCTCAGAGCCAACCTTGCATTTTTAGCACCCTGTCTTAAAGGCCTTTTTGAAACTGTTCAATACTATTATAAATTGGTTTAGTAAAATATTTTGTTAGATCATTTTTAATTAAATTCTAGTATAAAGAATTTAGTGTAAAGAAGTCCCTGTTCAGAGAAATATTATTATTTATTTTGAAACTGATTTCGATTGATTCCCGAACCACCTGTTTTATCCCCAAATCGTTACTGATGAGTGAAGTTTTTTTAAAAGTATCATGTGAGAGGTATTATTAAATATATGCAAACCTAAAGCAGAATCGAAGGAGTAGTTGGAACTATTTGAAATTAATGCCTTGTCTATGTCTTTTTTATGCTGTTGTAGCCGTTTTTCTAGATTCTGATGGGTCCTGCCAACATAGTAATTTCCACAGTCACAAGGTATTTGATACACCCCTCTTTGGCGAGTAACTGGGGTCTTGTCTTTACCAGAATTTAATAAATTAATGATTTTAAAATTATTAGTAAAAACTACATACAGATTGTTTTTTGTGCAAATATTTTTTTTTGTTTTTATTGTGATTTTTGGGATATATGGAAGATAGACAATATTTGAGGGCTTATCAGTACCCTCACATTGTGAAATATCTTCTTCGATTTTACAAGAATGTCTTTCTTGTCTACGTTTAATTATTTTATTGACAAAAGGAATGGGGTATCCATTACCATAAAGAATATCTCTGATATAGTTTATTTCTGCATTTATATACGAATCGGAGCAAATGTTCAGGGCACAATCAATGAGAGGAGTTACAACTGCTCTTTTAACTTGCTGGGGGTGATTTGAATTAAAGTGAAGATATATATTGTTTTGTGATGGTTTTCGATAGATAGTAAAATCCAGTCTATCATAATTACGAATAATTAATACATATAAAAACGGTAGACTATTTTCAATTTAAATTTCTAGGATGAACTGCAAATTTCGGTCATAAGTGTTTAGATGATCTAAGTAGTCCCGAAGTTCAGCTTCCCCATAATTCCAAAGTGAAATTACGTCATCCATATAACGACCCCAATAAATGTGTTTTAAAAAATAAGAATTTAATGCCCAATTTTCAAGGTTCTCGACATAAACATATATATATATATATATATATATATATATATATATATATATATATATATATATATATATATATATATATATATATATATATATATATATATATATATATATATATATATATATATATATATATATATATATATATATATATATAGATATATATTTACATAGGGCCAAAATTTTCACAGAATTGATTTCCACTGTCTTGAAAAGATTTTCCCAATTGTTTCAACTTTGTATTTGTTTGTTATGGAAAGGCAGTGTGGTCTTCGTCGCTATTTTTTTTTTACAATAGAAAAACTTGGAAAAAGGTATAAAAAACCTGTTTATATGCATATTTGTTACATTTTATGAGTTCAGGGGGAGGGGGTCTTAAACCGGTAACGACCCCTTCTAGCCTGGATATGGCCTTGATGCATTTCAGTGGCCTCACCCACAGTGAATCTTGTCTTTCTGATTTAAATTGAATTTAGTTTTACAAGTTCTATTGACAAAACCATGCTTTTTATAGAAAACAAATTTGCAGTTCCTAAGAATTTCTTTGGTAAAAATCAAAACATACTATTGTAGCTGGCAAATTACCTAGTTTTATTCAGCATTTAAGACTTTTTTTTACAGCACGAATCGTCTTGAGTGGATGGCTATGACCCCCATCACTTCCCCCGGGAATGTTACTAGTTTTATGCAATTTTTATACACTTTAAAACTGAATTTTCTATATCAGAAAAATGATACCTTGGGCATCAGTTTTTCGGGAAAATATACGTTAGGCCACACTTTCTGCGGATAAATCCCCCCCCCCTCACCTGAAAAAAATAGATGTATAGTATATAATAAATAAGTAGCGAAGTATTGTCGATTCAAACTTCTTCCTACTTTCCTTTTATTTTCATTATATATTTCATTTTCATTTCATTATCATTCATTATTTCATTTATTCACTTATGTATTTCCTTTTAGTCGCTTCTCTGAAATCGACGCTGGTGATGGAGTGGACGAAAATGCAATTATCGACACCATGAACACCCCGAGTAGGTATAGCCATCTAGTGAACTCCCCATCCAGAGGGTTAGAAGCTGTTAATCGGTTAGTAAAAGCTTCTATATCAAAGAATACATTGTTATGTGGCTTAAACAGTCAGCCCCTAAAAACCTTATGCCTGGCCCAAAAGCTAAGAAGAAACATTTTTTTTAAGATTGTTTTAAATAGAGCAGGTTTTGCCACATTTTTTCCCTTTCTCTATTTATATGGGTTCAGACCTGCCTGGTTTTCAGTAAAAAATGAAAATGAGGATGATTGCTCAAAGAGAAGGAATAGTCAATAGTCTATTGTTATTATGGACCAATATTATAATAAGCTATTGATCTAAAGTTATTGACTGATATTTGTAGTATTTCAAAGAGGTTGTTAGTATTTCTCAGAGTAGGTTAAATATCAGGTTTTTTTATGCTCATAATTTTAAGAACACATTTCAAGTTAAGAAAGAAAGAAAAAATCAATGATAGAGTGGTATATGTATAAACTATTTCCCAACGTTGTCACATAAAGATCTACTGTAATCCACAGTGACTTACCTATGAAAATTAAATAAGTGCAATTGTCAACAATGATATAATTATTTTATTATGAAATATCAAATTCTGAAAATGTGTTTATTCTCCGAAATAAATTTAATTTTATGTTTCAGTATGTTTAAATTCGTTTTTATAGCTGGTGTTTGGCAACAGGGATATAAGGCACGTGTCTGAAAAAAAAATTAAAGGTAAATAGATTGAAAGAAAATTGTAGGTCATGGAAATGACATTAAGTCTATAGAAATGTTATATTATAAAAAATGCTTAACTCTAATATATAGATAGATTTATTTAACAAGGAATTCTGATAACAAAACTACATGTATCATTGTGTAACAACAGCAAAAGTGTCAAGTGCTCCCCCTCCTCGCCCGTAAATACTAGGTCTGGAAATCAAACTGGAGGAAAACCAAGTGCCATAAATGATATTAGGTATGCATAAAATGTATTTCTATATTATAAACGAAATAAATATAACTATTGAATATAACACTTAAATATTAGAATTCACAGTTGAATGTGACACTAATTCCACACAAATTTAAGGGGGAGAAAAAAAAACAGAAGAAAATTTTGAAAAAAATATAAATCTAATTGAAATTCAGACTAACACAAATTCGTATTTTTTAGAGCCCCTCTGAGCTTTTTTTTAAATAGTTTACAATAATTTTTATATCAATTTTACAATTTTTACATAATGTTAAGCGATCTCTGTTTGTTTTTATTTGTGGGCAGCATAAATAGGTTGTAAATCCTGCACTAAAATTAAATATTTGAATTCAAATTTCTCATCAATATCTAACCGTTTTTCATTTTGTTTTTAAGAAAAAACGCGTCTTAGAACGTAAATTAAAAACTTGCGTGATTCTTGTTCTGCTATTTAGATTTCTTGTTGTCCTGTGGAATAGTAAAAGTACAATCTTTGCTTTCATTGTTCGACACTGCTTTCAATAGTAGGCGTCTTCTTTTTTATTTGCTGAATTTTATTTAAAAGGGATTTATCCTCATATGACTAATAGCCAATGCCCATTTCAGGATACCCTCTTAGCCAATTTGATAGAATTTTAATTCTGTAAAGTCGCCCTTCTATTTGTTCCTTGTTATATTTCATGGCTATACAGCTTAAAACTGTAATTTTCTTTTTGAGGAAAAGAATATAATTTTTTGTAGAATTCCTTTTTTTCATTGTAATTTCTCGAAGAAGAAAAACGCATTTTTCGATAATTCATTAAGCCTGTCAAATGTAATTTCGTAATAATATGGTCCACACTCAACGACAAGATTTGTAAACTCCTTTATTCCATACTACGTGAAGCACTACAACGACAATATCCTCAAATCGAAGTGACAGCTCATCATGTGTGTTCTTTATGCTGCGTCTTTTTGTGTTTTTCTCTTTTCTTTTTTTTTGACGATACCCATGTTATTGCATTGTGATAAAGGGAAAGAATAAAGATTATTATTATTATTATATTATATTGCTGGAAATACTTCTTTGGTGGATTGCCATGTTGATGGTAAAATGAATAAACTGGGGGCATTTTCTTTTTTTTGCCAAAAATAAAAACAGGCTTTTGGAATGCATCTCCGGGAAACACTTAAAAGTAAATGCACCCGGTAGCAAGACCTTGTAGTCATTTTTTTTTGGGGGGGGGGCGTCTAAAAAAAATTAATTTTGAAGGAATAATTAAACTTGCTATAAAATGTGTGAAAATTAAATACATTTTATTTTTGGTTTTAGTTTTAATTTTCATGGATTTTATTGTAAATTCAGTTTTAATTAGTTATTTATTTTGCTAAAGACTTGCGTAATAGACATAGAACCGAAGTATTGTTTTTGTTTCGTCTACATTTTACTGTTTTCAAGTAGTTCCTCTTTTTAATACCTTTTGCTCTTTGTATAATTAGAAATGGAGTCTAGTAGCATAGATTATAATAATATAGCAATATAGTAATATAATAGTATACTAAGATAGTTATATAGCTCAGCAAATCCAATCTGCGTTTGGTGATGGCGCCAGTCCCTCCCATTAAAGATAACCCCTCTGTCAAAATTTCTATGTTGCTTTAACTTTTGAATTTTTAGATTGTTATTCTATTACCATCAATCCAATCTTTTATTTTCAGAAACATTGTTAACGACGGAAGTTCATTGGATTCAAGGACCGAAACTCATATATCTGAGAACGCTCATGGTTTATCCAAAGGTATAACTGAAGGAATAAGTGACTACCACAAAAATATTTTTAATATTTTAGACAAAATTAATAATCCCTTATTGCAGGGGAAACCAATTGAAACAACGGAATTGTAAATATTTTTCTTTACTTTTGTTGCAAATTTATACGCTATTTTATTTAATAAAATATATTTTATGTTTTTTGCTTAAATTCTCTATGTTTAAATATTAAAATCGATCGCTTGATAGAACTTGGATAGATAATGGTCAAAATCAGGGCCTTGGATGGTGGTGTAAGGCTCCTATTTCCCTACTCGTCCGTGTCCTTAGGGCTTCTAAGATTGTCGGATTTAACTGTGAAAAAAAAAAGTTTGTCTTCGATTCTAATCTCTTTGACCATAGTACTAAGCAAGGCAGTTCCTGTAGAATATAGATTAACTGTTTTTAACTCTTTTTTTTAGTTAAGATTGATTTTTGTTGAATCATAGAAGCCTTAGGGGGCCTTCAAAGATTCAGGAAAAGGTACGGAGAAGGGAGGAGCTCAAATAGACCTTTAAGGACCCTAATTTGTGCTTAAGATTTTTTTTGAAAGATTTGATTGCTAGGACAAAAATTCATCAGGCTTATGAAACGTCAGGGTAAAAATAATGAAAGGCGTAAAGGTTCCAACTCGAAAATATACCATTTCGGAATCAATGCACATATTGGGTTATTGCGAGGGAAAAACGATAAGGAAACAATTTTTACCTCATAATATCCAGAAAAATTGTAGTTAACACATTTAAATGTTTTCCTAAATGATAAATCCTGCGCGTAAACAATGGGCAAAGTGCATAATTTGCAATCCTTGCCCTGGGGGTATGGGGAGTATGACATGCATGAAAGTACAGATACTAGACCTTTTGACTAGTTTCTTCCAAAATTTCTGTCATCGTTGGACAGAAAAATGCCTTAAAAACAGCAGAGGAATCGGGAAGAGGCTACTCTCCTATATCTTTTTACATCTCCTCAACATACCTTGAAAGTTTTAACTTAATACCTTCAGTCGTTCTTGAAATATTGCTGATATTCTCTTTTCAGAGCCAGCAAACTCATAAGTGTGTTTTGATTGTATTTGGTATCCCTCTCAACATTTTCTTAAAGTATCACCTTAATACCTTAAGCCTTTTTGGAGAACCAGGATCAAATATGCCCTCTTTTCCTCTAAAAATCTTACTTCATAAAGATATGGAAAAGAAATTTCCATATCTACATGAAAAAGAAATTACTTTAAGTTTTTAGAGAGGAGGAGGGGCTTGTAAAAGAAGTATTTGAGTGAAAAATCATATGAAAACAAGAGGGATGCAAGGAAAGCAAAGGATAAATTGCTGAACATCTGGAATATGCAGTAAGGCGGTATATTGAAGTGACATGTCCAAAATTGTGACGCAACAGTCAATCTAAATTTGTCCCAGCTAAAAATAGGAACTGGGCCACAATTACTTATAAGAAAAGAGTTAAAGAGACAAGGGTAGAATATCCTGGATACGTAATAATCCTTGACAAAATTACAAATAAAGATATGGAAAGTAAGAAAAAGTTTGTGACACTTTGGAAGTAAAGAAAGATTTCTTTTGTGAGTAAGAATTAGTGACAGTTCTAAAAGGATTAAAAAATAATAAGGCCCGGAGAACTGGTAGTGTGGTAAATGAGTTTTTTAAATACGGTGATTGCGAAGTTAAAGATAAATTAGTGAAAAATATTGGTATAATTTTTGAAAAAGGAAAAACTTTAGGAAGGAAGCCTAGCAATTTCAGGGGAGTTTTTAATCAAACCCCCTATAAGAAAGGTGATTAGAGTGAGTGTTAATTATAGAAGCAGTGGCTTGGCTTCTCTAGGAAGCACATTATTAGTATGAGGATACTTTTAGGCTTAAAGATGCTGTAAATGAGCTTCGAAAAGAAAAAGAGTGTGATTTTCGGAAGGGGATAGGATGTGTCTATCAAATTTTTTCTCTTAGATTGATACTTGAGAAATGATAATTAAAAAGTGGAATATTCCCTCTTAGATTAATGATTTTGAAGTCTCCAGACCCCTTTAATCCTCAGTTCAAGAGATTATGAGCAATCTTTCGACTCAGTCGATAGAAGAGTTTTAGCGAAGGTTACCTTTACCTTGTAGGGTATATCAGATAAATACACTAATTGACTAGTTCCATTTGTAAGGATCACTTTGATAGACTTCGTCCTTAGGAGCACAGCAAAGGCTATGGGAGAACATGGAGTCAAATGAGAATATGAAATTCTCCAAGACTTAGATTATGCTGATAATTTTTTCATCATAGATGAAAATGTTTGCACAGTGAAGGAATTTTTGGGGGTTTTGAGATCTCAGGGTCCGAGACTAGGTTTAAAAATTAACAAGTTAAGGCTGGAAATAATTGAAGGTGAAGATGTAATGCTGGGTAACGGAAAAATAGATCAAGAGGACAGCTTCAATTACCTAGGTAGCATGATCAGTGAAGATGGTGGGTAGGCTACAGTTAAGACGTTAAAAGTAGATTAGCCAAGGCCCAGGATATATTCTCACAGTTGAAAATAATTTTGGAAGAACATTAAGATAACTATGCGATGATATGAAGATAGGTGATGACAGCGGTCAAGAACGGTTTTGAGGATTGGTGCTCCGAAAGACGGTGTAGGATTTGCTTGGTGTTTTCCAGAGAAGTTCTTTAACGATTCTTTTAGGTACCCGTCTGACTAGCCGCAATTCAGACTGCAAGCTGTACTGTAGTTCAATCCTGATTTCTATGGTTATAATGAGAGAAAGTTTGAGATGGCTAGGACACAAGCTGGGGACGAAGAATGACAGATTGCCAACCATCGTCCTCGTTGGCCAATCATTCGTTGCCAAACGAAAAGCAGGTCGAACCTGAATGGGATTGGAGGATATTGTAATGAAATATTTGAGGGAAATGGGAACATATTTTGAGAGTGTAAATTGGGGGCTTTGAATAAGTTTGGATGGAGAATGAGCGTGCGTAGCTCTGCAGGCCTCAGGCTGCTTGATACTGCAGCCTACTGCAGAGCTAGTGGTTTGTATTAGCAATATTCTTATAAGCCAACTTCGCTTTCCCTTTTTTCTTCAGAACTGGCTCTTTTAGCTACTAAATCACGTTTTATCGCAAAAATCCCCTTTACCCTGCTTTTTCCGGGGTTAGTAGGTGTAATTTTCTGAGCACGAATCTGGATCGTTTCACGCATTAATCCTCTTTGCCTCTTGACAATCTATGCGACTGGTCGGATAAGTGGTCTTTTATAGTGAGTTCGAGCTAGACGCCACGCTGGTTTTATTTTCCGCGGCAAATAGCTATTTCTTAGGGAAAACGATGGTACGCCATGGCGCACTGTTGAGAAATTTTAATGCAACGGCAATTCTTTCAGGTGGCGCGCTGCTGGCCGATGCCAATTTTTCTTATTAGGAAGGACTTTCGAATCTGTCCAAAACGCCCCGAGTGAAGTGTCGTTCAAATCTGAATAAACAGACGAGTCTGTTAAAACGTCTTAGAACTCAAAGGGCACGTACAGCATAATGCCACAGGTAATTCGAGGAAAACGCGACACAAGCAACAGCACCCAGAATCGGGAGGATTATCATTTTTTTTAAGGTTTGTTAATCTCTTGCTATTTAATAAACAGCAGCGTCCGCTTTCCTCTTTGTCTGTATATTCATAATACATGTCCTTGTACTCCAGTAATGAAACCCTGTAATAACAGTATGACAGTATCATACCGTTCAAGCTGTTGTGTGTTAAAGTAGTGAAGCAGCAGCTGTTCTTCGTTTGCAGCCGAACATAAAAAAATTTGGACAAAAGCCCAAAATCCAAGAAAAAACGGAGAAGTAGCAGCAGAATCTCAGAGAGTCTAAAATTTAAGTCTGATTTTAGCGACAATTCCAATATCTTGTTGAGAAGGTTCAAAATTTAGTAGTACGATTTATAAATTTCAAAAAGGGACTCTCTTAGGGATATGGCTAGCTATTAAATATAGTTAAAGCCGAAACGAATCCTCAAACGTTCCGCAAATTGAAAAAAGCTGAGGATTTGGTTGAGTTTTGTACAAGGTATTAATTTTATTTCTCTCTTCCCTCTGAAATCCAAGTGAATTTCTTGGAGTTGATATGGTAAAATGCGAAAGTTGTAAACTTTATATTTTCGCAGTTTCGCCAAATCAGCCAAATTTGAACTAAGAAAATAAAATCTTTATTCGCTTACCGAATTTAATACTTTTTCATTGGTTTCACCGAATTTATTTTTCATCTTTTTTTTGACGAATCTGAACAGCGAACAATAAAATAAGCAAAATATGGTCTTGACAGTAAGAGTTCAAGAAAATATTTTCAATTCACGGCTTCTTAAAAAATATTCTTAACTTAGAATCATCGATCTAACTAAAGTTTTCATCTGTGTTAAAAAAATAGAGATTGAAGGTACTATCCTCCCCCCCCAAGTTTTTTGATGTGCAAAACTCGGAAGAAAAATTAATTGCTGTTGATTTTGCAATGCTATCATAGATTCAAGCAGTTAAAATCTTCTGGTAATACATGATATTGTAAGGTCTTCTTATCAAGGAAGAAAATTCTTACGGAAAAGAACACTTTGTAATTCTCTAAAATCCAAATATTTTGCCGCTTCCTGGCATGGTGAGTTACTCTTAAATGGAAGTTGATAATCCTTAATCCCAAGATCAAAATAAAAAGAAAAAATCGCAATGAAACACGCTATAAACTGAAGCACAAGATGGAATAACCGAGGAGATAACAAATTATGGTTCTTGACGGGAGATTGGTCTTAAAAATGAAGAATCTAATTAAAGTGAATAGAAACAAAATATGATCTGTTAAGGGTAATTTTTTTTATTGCTGTGAGTTATTTCAAATTAACTATTAAACTATGCTGCAAGAAATCAAGAGGACTGCTAGAAGTGACAAGGTCTTTAAGAAAATCTTGTGAAATATCTGAGAGGCCCTAGCTCCTCGGTTGCCTTTAAATGCCTCAATGTCTGTTGCATCACTCTGTCTGTTGTTTGGTTTGAAATCATTACTTATAGACTTTTAAAAAGTATGCTTAGCTCACACATGATTAGTGTTTAATTTGCGTAGTTGCCAAGGCTATAGGGTTTCAGTTGACGAGTTGCCGGACATGTATTTGTTGTCATGTCTTATTGATTACATCAGGTGAAGTAAGCGGATTACTCGGATAAGGGATGCTCGAACGCATTTTCGAAACCAAAAGTACTGTTAGCAATTTTTTTGAATTAAGACATAGTGATTGCTCTGACTATTTCTGAAGGTATATTACAAGGAGAGAAAGCTCTTCCGTGAATGGTCTAGTTAGATCTTTTCTAATCTAATAGCATATAGATTGCTTCTTAAAGGTTTTTTGTAGTCTGTCCATATGTAAATATAAACAGGGAGAAAGGTATTTTGGTAAAAACGCATTAGATAGAATCACAAACAAAGAAAATTTTTATATTTTCAAAAATAAAGTCAACATAAGTAGATTACACCTTAAGAATCTGTTCAGTATAATTTAGTGATTGCTATGAAGTAATAATTGTGTTTTTATTATGTTTCCTTCTGGAGAGTAGGCCTAGCTTAGAAAGTAAATTCACAGTTTTCAACATAGGCTAGTTTAGCTACAATGAAAGGGAACACAGTAAAATTCTTGTTAATTGACTTCTTGCTATCTCAGAAAGAGTTTAGGTTAGGAAAACAAAACTTTCAGGGATGGGTCTACAGGCTAAAGTATGTTCCAAGAAGGTATTTTAAAGTACCCGTCTCCACTCCTTCTCCCTCTAGAGGGCCCTGAAATTTGCCTGCATAACTGGTCTATACCTATTGAAATTTTGGTAAAATTCTAGCTAATTGACTTCTTGCTATCTCAGAAAGGGTTTAGGTTAGGAAAATGAAACTTTCAGGGATGGGTCTACAGGCTAAAGTATGTCCCGGGAAGGTATTTTGAAGTACCTACCTCCACTCCTTCTCTCTCTAGAGGGCCCTGAAATTTGCCTACATGGCAGGTCTATACCTATTGAAATTTTGACAACACAACATTTTACCTTAATTTTCAGTTACTAGTTGCTTTTTCTCTGCTTGTAGTTCTGAAAATGCAATTCCTGTTATTTGAGTTCAATTTTGAGCTATATCAATATTTTTTTCAAAACTTAGGAGATGTATTTGCATATCTTTAAAACCTTATAAAATGGGATTGAGCAAAGTTATGAAGCTGAAAACAATTTTGTTGTACTTCAATTAAGCAGAAGATCTATTTTGCAAGGTCTCACTTTTATAACACACATATTTTTAAAGGTCAGAGCCCTCTAGAGGGAGAAGGAGTAGAGGTGGGTACTTCAAAATACCTTCCTTGGACATACTTTAGCCTGTAGACTGAACACTGAAAGTTTCATTTTCCTAACCTAAACCCTTTCCAAGATAGCAAGAAGTCAATTAACTAGAATTTTACTGAAATTTTGACAAAACTACATTTTACCTTAATTTTCAGTTACTAGTTGCTTTTTCTCTGCCTTTAGTTCTGAAAATGCAATTCCTGTTATTTGAGTAGAATTTTGGGTAAAATTCTTGTTGATTGACCTCTTGCTATCTCAGAAAGCATTTAGGTTAGGAAAATGAAACTTTCAAGGATGGGTCTACAGGCTAGAGTATGTCCCGGGAAGGTATTTTAAAGTACCCACCTCCACTCCTTCTCCCTCTAGAGGGCCCTCAAATTTGCCTTCATGACAGGTCCTATACCTGTTGAAATTTTGACAAAAAACAATTTACCTTAATTTTCAGTTACAGTTACTTCAGTTACTAGTTGCTTTTTCTCTACCTTTAGTTCTGAAAATGCAATTCCAGTTATTTGAGTAGAATTTTGAGGCATATCTATGTTTTTTTTTCAAAATTTAGGAAATGTGTTTGCATATCTTTAAAACCTTATAAAATGGAATTGAGCAAAGTTATGAAGCTGAAAACAATTTTGTTGTACTTCAATTAAGCAGAATATCTATTTTGCAAGGTTTTACTTTTATAACACACATATTTTTAAAGGTCAGGGCCCTCTAGAGGGAGAAGGAGTAGAGGTAGTTGCTTCAAAATACCTTCCTGGGACATACTTTAGTCTGTAGATTCATCCCTGAAAGTTTTATTTTCCTAACCTAAACCCTTTCTGAGATAGCCTAGCAAGAAATCAATTAACTAGAATTTTACTGGGAACACATCACTTGATGCTTTTTAATGCTTGAATTATTCAATAATTGCTTCTAGGGGGGGTACATTTTAAGCTCTTGAAAAGGCCCTTAAAGGTAAAACATTCCATTGTTGCCAAATGTTCAAAAATATATTTCTAAAAAAACTGTCTAGCAAGAAAAAATTCAAATTTCTGCCTGATTCAGGAATAGGCCTAATAATTATTATGGTAAAATTTTAGTTTAGTGACTTCTTGCTATCTTGGAAAGGGGTTAGGTTAGGAAAACAAAACTTTCAGGGATGGGTCTACAGGCTGAAGTATGTCCCAGGAAGGTATTTTGAAGTACCTACCTCTACTTCCTCTCCCTCTAGAGAGTCCTGACCTTTGATGACCTTTAAAAATATGTGCATTTTAAAGGTGAAACCTTGCAAAATAGATCTTCTGCTTGAATGAAGTACAACAAAATTGTTTTCAGCTTCACAACTTTGCTCAACCTGAATGTATAAGGTTTTAAAGATATGCAAATATATTTCCTAAATTTTGAAAAAAAAAAACATTGATATGGCTCAGAATTCTATTGAAATAACAGAATTGCATTTTCAGAACTAAAGGCAGTGAAAAATCAAATGGTAACTGAAAATTAAGGTAAAATGTTGTTTTGGTCAAAATTTCAATAGGTATAGACCTGTCATGTAGAAATTTCAGGACCCTCTAGAGGGAGAAGGAGTAGAGGTGAGTACTTTAAAATACCTTCCTAGGATATACTTTAGCCTTTAGACCTGTCCCTGAAAGTTTCATTTTCCTAACCTAACCCCTTTCCAAGATAGCAAGAAGTCACTAAACTAGAATCTTAACATTATTATTATCCTTAGTCTCAATAATAAAATGTAAGTTTCAAAACAAATTTCCTGGAATTTTTAAGAGCTTGAAACTCTTCTAAAATGGCATCATTTGTTTTCTTTTGGGGGGGGGGGCAATTATAGTAATTTACTTTTTAGAATAATGTAAATAGCCTTGAGTAGCAAACTGGCAGCCACTACCAAAGATTAGGATATACTGTCTAATTGACCCCTAAGAACTACAGCAACCCACTGAGAGAAAACCATATCAGGATACCTGGATATTGCCTTTTCTCAAATCTGTCTATTAACCCCAGGAGAGGCACCACCATCTACATAAAAGAGAGAATACAGGTTAGAGATTTATCTTTCAATCATGATTATTCCCTATGGATTGAGAGTGTTTTTTCAGTATTAATAGTGAGGGAAAACTATTACTGATAGGTTGCATATATAGAAGCCCCAGATGCCCTTGCATCTTACCAGGCTCTAATTCAGTTGGCTGAAAAAGCATTCAGTCATGATAATCAGGATTTAATTCTGCTTGGAGATCTGAATCTACTTGATGTCAAATGGGTTGAGGTATTGGGTTATCAACAAAGCTCTATTGTCAGTAACCCGTTTGTTGAATATTTGGGTAGCAATCCTATATCAGGTAATAGACCAACCAATCCAGTGTAAGAATAACCAGATGCCACCCTTACAAGATTTGACAATCACTAACAACCCAGGGTTGTTAGTGAACACTGAGTACCTCCTTCCTATTGGTGCCAGCAATCATGTCTGCATCTGCCATGAATTGCTGCTTAGTCAACAAACAATTGTACTAAATGAACTTACACCTACAACAGCAAAATCAGTGAGATAATACAGGCAGTAGAATAGGACCATGTGATTGTCAAGGGAGACATTGAGCTAGCCTGGCAAAATTTTAAAAATACAGCTCCAAGCTGAGAGGACATGCACTTCAAGTTTATTTGTGAAGGCACCAGAAACACTGTCACATCTGAACTCGCCTATTAAAAGGGCTATGAACCATAAGAAGATGACTTTTTCAAATTATAAGAAATACAAATGTACAAACCACTGGGATCTTTTGCAAAAGCAAGGAATAAACTGAGGCAACTGACACTGATTAGGCACTTCATAGCTGACTATAAAGATGACTTTGCATTGAACATCAAACACAACCCAAAGAGGTTCTGGAGATACATATCTGCTAAAGATAACTATAGATAAACAATATATTCCTGCTCAACCCTGAAGGAAAAAATCTAGAAGATTCAAAGGACATTACAAATGGGCTGAACAACACAGTTGCATCCAACTTCTCAGTGGACCCCCCTGATGAGCTGCTTTGCCCTAGGGTGTTAGAGCACCCAATGCTGAAAATTTACCTCACAATGGACAAGATTAAGAAAAGGCTGAGTAAACTAGACCCCAACAAAGCTAAAGACCCAGACAGTATACGTCCCAGGCTCCTTAAAAAACTTGCAGGTATAGTAGCCAAGCTGCTCTGTTTGCTATTCAAGCTATCTTAGACTAGTAGCCTACCTGCAGATTATATGGCAGAGAGCCATAATTATTCAATATTCAATAAAGGATCTAGAACCCAGTCTAAGAACTATTGACCCACTAGGCTAACCTTGGTTGTGGCCAAACGTATCAAAGGGATAGTCAATGGTGCAATCATAGTGCATATGACCAAGAATAGCCTACTTTTTGGTGGTCAACATGGCTTCAGGAAAGGCATGTCTATTGCAACAAATCTAATACTAGCTTATGAATCGATAACTGATCTGTTGGAGCAGAATTTTCTAGCTGACGTGTTCCTGCTGGATCAAGCTAAGGCTTGTAATAAAATATCACTACTTTTTTGTGGCACTTGGTATTAACCAAGTGACATATAGCAACTGGAAATTCTGTTGGTCTGTCTGTCCTGGTTTTGCTACTTTAGGCACTTCTAGGTAAGCTATGACGATGAAATTTGGCAGGCATATCTGGGACCGGACGAGGTTAAATTAGAAATAGTCATTTTCGCGATTTGACCGTCTGGGGGGAGTGGGGGGTCAGTTAATTTGGAAAAAATAGAGAAAATGAAGTATTTTTAACTTACAAACGGGTGATGGGATCTTAATGAAATTTGTTGTTTGGAAGGATATCGTGTCTCAGAGCTCTTATTTTAAATCCTGACCAGATCCGCTGAAATTGGGGGGGGGGGATCGAAAATCTTGGAAAACACCTAGAATGGAGGGATCAGGATGAAATTTGAAGGGAAAAATAAGCAGAAGTATTAGATACGTGATTGACATAACCGGAACGTGTCTGCTATGTTTGGGGGAGTTTGGGGGGGGGGGGTTAGTTCTGGAAAATTTGAAAAAATGAGGTATTTGTAACTTACTAAGGAGTTATTGGATCTTAATGAAATTTGATTTTTGGAAGGATATTGTGTCTCAGAGCTCTTCTTTTAAATCCCGACCGGATACGGTGACAATCTTGGAAAACGCTTAGAGTGGAGGGATTGGGATGAAACTTGGTGGTGAAAATAATCGTAAGTCTCGGATACGTGATTGAAATAACTGGAACGGATTCGCTCTATTTGGGAGAGTTGGGGGAGGAGGGTTAATTCTGAAAACTTAAAAATTAAGGTATTTTTAACTTACAAAGGAGTGATCGGATTTTAATAAAATTTGATGTTTAGCAGGATATCGTGTCTCAAAGCTCTTATTTTAAATCCCAACTGGATCCATTGAAGGGGAAGTTTTTTTTTTTTGGGGGGGGGGGGCAGAACCTAAAATCTTGGAAAACGCTTAGAATGGAGGGATTGGGATGAAACTTGGTGGGAAAAATAAGCACAAGTCCTAGATAGGGGATTAAAATAACCGGAACGGATCTGCTCTCTTTGGGGGTGTGGGGGGAGGGTTAATTCTACAAAATTACAAAAAAATGAGGTATTTTTGACTTAAGAAAGAGGGATCGTATCTTAATGAAATTTCATATTTAGAAGGGCATTGAAAGTCAGATCTCTTATTTTAAATCCCGACCGGATCCAGTGTCATTAGGGGGGGGGGATCTTGGAAAACGCTTAAAGCAGAGAGATCAGGATGAAACTTGGTGAAAAAATAACCACAAGTCCAAGATAGGTGACTGACATAACCGGACTAGATCCGCTCTCTTTGGTGGAGTTTGGGGGGGGGAGTAATTCGGAAAAATTAGAAAAAAATGAGGTACTTGTAACTTACGAATGGGTGATCAGATCTTAATGAACTTTGATATCTAGAAGGATCATGTGCTTTAGAACTCTCATTTTAAATCTCGACCGGATCTCTTGGAAAACGGAAGGGAAACCGGAATTCTTGGAAAACGTGAAAATCGAGGTATCTTACGAATGAGCGATCGGATCTTAATGAAACTTAATATATAGTGGAATCTTGTGTAAATATAAACCGGAAATCTTGGAAAACCCTTAGTGCGGAGAGATCGGGATGAAATTTGATAGGAAGAATAAACACAAGTTATAGATACGAGATTGACATAATTGGTACGGATTCATTCTCTTTGAGGGAGCTGGGGGTTGTTAATCTGGAAAAATCAGAAAAATTGAGGTATTTTTAACTTATGAACGGATGACCAGATCTAAATGAAATTTGATATTTAGAAGGAACTCATGTTTCAGAGCTCTTATTTCAAATTGGGGGGAGTTGGAGGGGGAAACCGGAAATCTTGGAAAACGCTTATAAATGTCGTACATACGTGATTGACGTGACCGGACTGGATCCGCTCTCTTTGGGGGGTTTAGGTGGTGGGGTTCAGTGCTTTGGCGAGTTTGGTGCTTCTGGACGTGCTAGGACGATGCAAATTGGTAGGTGTGTCAGGGAGCTGCACAAATTGACTTGATAAAGTCGTTTTCTCCGATTCGACCATCTGGGGGACTGAAGAGAGAGGAAAAATTAGAAAAAATGAGGTATTTTTAACTTACGAGTGGGTGATCGGATCTTAATGAATTTTGATATTTAGAAGGACTTCGTGACTAAGAGCCCTTATTTCAAATCCCAACCGGTATTAATCCTCTGATTTTCCTTTAAAGCAATCTTTTGATTCTTAGAATTTTGCTAGAGCTCATACCATATGAGCTCTTTGCTCTTTCGACCTCGTCACAAGTGCCATATGAGCTTTTAGCTCTTGTTTTTATTTAGTTCAATATCTGCCTAATTTTTCCTTAAAAGTTTCACCTTAATACACTTAGCTTGCATAGTAGCAATAGTTGTAGTAGCATTAGTAGCAGCATGTGTATAACAGCTTTGGTTTCTTCAACATCCCCTTCCAAACGCAGTGAAAGTTTCAAATTAATACCATAAACCATTCCTGAATCCTTGTTGATGTGTCCTTGACAACCTGTGTGGGTGTAGTGTTTGTCAATTTAGTTCTAAATAGTTTCAATATATCCCAGATTTTGTACCTTAATGCCCTTAGTTTAAATAGCAGTAGTATTAGTAGTAGCAGTAGAATCAATAGTAGTAGCCTTAGCTTTAGTGGCAGTAGTAATAGCAGAAATAGTAATAATAGTAGCAGGAGTAGTAATATCAGTAGAAGCATTAGCACTAGGATGCAAATATTTTCTTTTGGTTAGTTCAGCATCCCCCAAAACAAGCCCTGTTAGTTTCAACTTAGCACACCAAACTGTGCCTAAGATACTGCTGTTATGCACTTTTGACAGCCTGCACGCAAACAGCGTGTTGCAATTCAGTTCATCTTCCCTCCTCAATTTTCCTTGAAAGTTTTACCTTCACGCCCTTAGGTATTCTTGGAAAGTTCCAACTTAATACCCAAATCAGCTCTTAAGATATTCTCTTTTGACAATGTGCATGCACATAGCTTCTTTTCATTTAGTTCGTCTTTTAGTTATCCCCTCAATATTGTCAATTGAGTAGTTTGGTTCTGTGGTAGTAGTAGTGGTGATAGTTGTAGTAGTATTGATAGCGTGCAAATATTGCCTTTTTGATCATCTCGCATATCATTTGCTGAAAGTTTTAAATTAATATACTCAGTCATTCCTGAGTTACACCCTTTATACAATCCGTATTCACATAATGATTTTTGATTTAGTTCAACACTCGTTTGAGATTTCTTAAACGGATCCCCTGAATGTCTTTCGTCTTCTTGGAAAGTAAAGTTTAAACATGCATACCTTTCTCAGTAACATATACTACAGGGAAACAATGAACAAATTGCATAGCTTACAGCCTTTGCCCTGAGGACTCTGGGAAGACTGGCATCCCCAAAGACATGATTACTGGATCTTTCAACTATTTTGAACAAAATAGATCTCTTAAAATTTTCATTGGATGTGTTTTGGGGAATGATAAGCTTGGGGGAGGGCTGATTGCCCTTCATTCACTTTTGGCTCTTTAAAAAGGTACTGAAACTTCCAACTTCCAATCCCATCTAATGCAAAGTTTATGCAACCAATTGTTCCAAAAAATCTCATATACCCTGGGACATAACTTACAATCCTTGCCCCTGCGCTCTGGGGGTTGTGTCCACCCTGAATATATTATTATATATTCTTTGGACTATTGCTAACCGAATGACTACCTCACAATTTTGACCTACCTCACGAATACGTTCGGAGAGAAGAGGGTGTCAGGGGATGGGGGGGGGGCTTTATTCCATCCATCACGTTTAACTCTTAAAACGGAACTAGATCTATACATTTTCTATCAAATAAACCTCCTTTGAAGTTCACACAACCACCCCTTCCATGAAAACTTTATATAACCCTTGAGCATAACTTACAACCCTTAACCCTATACTCTGGGGGGGGGATGAGTCCCAAAGGCCTTGTTTTGTGATCTTTGGACTATTTTTGAACAAATGGTTATCTCAAAACTTCTATCGGACGTATTTGGGCAAAATACGACGTGGGGGGGGGTAGCTGCCCTGTGATGACTTTAACTCTTAAAAGGGGTATTAAAAACTTTTGATTTCCAATCCAATGAACCACATAAGAAGTTTATACGACCAATCTTTCCATAAAAACCTTATATGCCCTCAGGGCATTACTTACAACTCTTGCTCTGAAGGGTGTGGGGGTTCTCATCCATAATTTAACTGTAAATAACTTAATAAATAAATAACTTTAATAAATAACTGCGCCAAACAAAATTCCTATTTAAAAATTTTAATTGGAAGTTCTTGGGGAAACGATAGGCGTGGGGGGGTGGTAGCCCTCCAATTACATTCTACTATTAAAGAGGATACTAGCCCTTTCAATGTCCAATCGAATGAGGCCTTTTCGAAGTTCTTATAATAATAAATGACCATCTTAAAAATTCTATCAGATACATTCTGGGAAAATGTGTTTGTAAAGGGGGGGGGGTATTCTGCCTTCTGATCAATTTGACTCTTAAGAAAAGCACTAGAACTTCTGATTATCAATCCAACGAGCCCTCTCTGAAGTTTATACGACCACCCTTTCTACAAAACCGTATATGCCCCCAGAGCATAACTTACAACCCTTGTCCTGGGTGCTCAGGGCGAGAGGTTGTCATCCTCAAAGTCACAATTTCTGGACCTTTCAACTATGCTGAACAAGACGGTTATCTCAAAATTTTTATTGGATGTGTTTGGGTAAATGATTGGTGTGTAGCGGGGCTGGTTGCCCTCCAATCACTTTTGACTGTTAAGAAGGGCACTAGCCCTCTGAATTTCCATTTGAGTGAGCTCTTTTCGAAGTTTCTACACCAACTCCTTCTATACGAAGTGCCCTGTTCTAAAAAAAAAAAAATATATTGTGTCCACATTGGTCTTTACCTAGGCAGCGCTATTGCGCTGCCTATGGCCTGTGATGTATTAAATTAAGTTGTTCAGTCATTAGTTTTGTCTTCTGTTTTCTTTTCATTGTTACTACTGTCTTTGTCAAATAGTTCGTGGTAACAAACTAGTAAGGAGCGACCTGGCTCAATAGTCACCGAAACTCTAAAAAATGGAATTTTGATACCAATAGTTATATCAAAAGCATTGCATTTTAATGCTGATTTTAGTTTTACCCAGTTCAAGATTAGTCTCGCCCATCAAAAGTTACGAGCCTGTGAAAATTTGCCTCATTTTAGAAAATATTGGGAAACACCCCCTAAAAGTCATACAACTTAACGAATATCTCACCTCAGATTCAATGTATCAGAGAACCTTATTGTAGAGGTTTCAAGCTCCTATATACAAAAATGAGGAATTTCGCATTTTTTTTCCAGAAGACAGATCACGGATGTGTGTCTATTTGTTTTTTTGTTTTGACCGTATCGACTCACTGGTCCTAGAATGTCGCGAGAGGGCTCATTCTAACGGAAATTAAAAGTTCTAGTGCTCTTTTTAAGTGACCAAAAAATTGTAGGGCACCTAGGCCCTCTCCCACGCTCATTTCCCCCCCCCCCAAAGTCACCAGATCAAAATTATGAAATAGCCATTTTATTCACCATAGTCAAAAAATCTAATAACTATGTCTTTGGGGACGACTTACTCCCCCACAGTCCCCGTGGGAGGGGCTGCAAGTTACAAACTTTGACCTGTGTTTACGTATAGTAAGTGTTACTGGGAAATGTACAGACGTTTTCAGTGGAAGTTTTTTGGTTTCGGGGGGGGGGGAAGTTGAAATGGGGGGTTACGTGGGAGGATTTTTCCAAGGAGAAATTTGTCATGGGGGAAGATAATTTCAATGATGGGGGTGCAGGATTTTCTAGCATTATTTAAAAAAACAATCAAAAAATAAATATGAAAAGTTTTCAACTGAAAGTAAGGAGCAGCATTAAAACTTAAAACGAACATAAATCATTACGCATATGAGGTTTTTACCTCCTCGTAATACCTCGCTCTTTACGCTAAAGTATTTTTAGTAATTTCAACTATTTATTCTACTGCGTTTGTGATTCAGGGGTTATTCTTAAGAAATTGGGACAAAATTTAAGCTCTATTGTAAAGAGTGAGGTATTGAAGAGGGGGTGAACCCCCTCATATACGCAATAAAAACATTCGAATATAGAAGTTCGTTACGCAAGTTAATTCGTAAGTTACTTATATTTTTTACTAATGAAAGCGTTCGTAAAAAATTAAAAGTTCTAGTTGCCTTTTTAAGTAATAAAAAAATAGGAGGGCAACTAGGCCTCCTCTCTCGCTCCTTTTATTTCTCAAAATCTTCCGATTAAAACTATGAGAAAGCCAATTAGCCAAAAATACCAATTAATATGCAAATTTCATTTTAATTATTTATGTGCGGAGAGCCAAAATCAAAACATGCATTAATTCAAAAATGTTCTGAAATTAAATAAAAAAAACAAGTTTTTTTTTAACTGAAAGTAAGGAGTGACATTTAAACTTAAAACGAACAGAAATTACTCCGTATATGAAAGGGGCTTTTCCTCCTCAACGCCCCGCTCTTTACGATAAAGTTTTTACTGTTTTAAAAATTAGAGTTAAGAGAAAGAGTCAAACTTTTGCGTAAAGAGTGGGGCGTTGAGGAGGAAAAGCCCCTTTCATATACAGTAATGTATATGAACCTGTATATGAACCCTTTCATATACAGTAATTTCTGATCGTTTTAAGTTTTAACGTCGCTCCCTACTTTCAGTTAAAAAACTTGTTTATTTATTTATTTAATACTGTTAAAGGTGGGCAGGAAAATCCATTCATTAAATAAAATATTTGGTCACAAAGTGACCAATAAGTTAAAATGGTACTCACTTGATAGTTAGACGACCAACCTAATTTATGATGTTATTAACAGTTCGTGGTAACGAACTGTAAGTAAGGAGCAACTCGGCTCAATAGTTACCAAAACTGTAAAAAAGGGAATTTTGACATCAATAGATGGATCAAAAGAATCAGCCTACTATGCTGATTCCAAACAAAATAAGATTTATCAAGTTTAGCGTTTCCCATCAAAAGTAACAAGCCTGAGAGAATTTGCCCGAATTTTGAAACAGGGGGAAAACAGCTTAACAGACAACCCTACAGTAGAAGTTTCTAGCTGTTCTGCAAAAATGTGGAATTTTGCTGTTTTTGCCAGAAGACGGATCACAGATGCGTGTTTAATTATTTGTTTATTTTTTTCCCCAGGGGTGATTGTATCGAAATAAAGGTCATAGAAGATCGAGAGAGAGTACATTCGAAAGGAAATTTAAAGTTCTAGTACCCTTTTAAAGTGACTAAAAAGATTGGAGGTAACTGAGCCCCCTCCCACGCCCAATTTTTCTCCAAAATTTTCTGATCAAAATTTTGAGATAGCTTTTTTGTTCAGCATAGTTGAAAGATCAAATAATTATGTCTTTAGGTGTATAATGACCCCCCACAGTCCGTTGAGAGAGGCCTGTAAGTTGTAAAATTTGCCCATTATTTACGTATAGTATTTTTTATTGGGAAGTATATGTACATTTTATTTGGAGGGGGGTTGTGCTTAGGGTGGATTTCTAAAAGAAGGATCTTAATATTTCCCTACAAGGAGGGAAATTTTTGGTGGGTGAATATTCCAGTGGAAATGTTACACTGGGGGGGGGGTTGACAGAACTACTATACGACATTCTTTTTAATTGTCTTACATTCTCTTCGCCAAATTTTCATGTGGAGACGTTCCGGGGTTATTATCCAGGGGCTTTTTCCCACGTGTATTGATTCCTTGGAAATCATTTCAACGTAAGGGGGCATTTCTGGAATGATTGAGAAACCGATTAGAAATTAAAGTCTTATTCAAATGAATATATGCTAAGGAAAATTTTTCAGGGTGAAATTGTTTTAATTTTTCATGTTCGGTTTATTGCCGGGAAATAATTTCCGTGGAAGGGCGCATTTCTGGAGTTATCGAGAAACCGATTAGAGATTAAATAATAATAATAATAATAATTTATTTATCACCCACTTCACAAAATAGAGGTTAAGTGGAGTAAAATACAAAACAAAAACAGCAAAAGTAATACAAAAGAAACAAATTTAATCACATACAGAAAAAAGAAGGATAAGGCGATGAAAACATCCTAGCCTATAAAGCGCTTCAATAGCTAGCTTCGCAGATAATTTTTCGAAAGCACCAGTAATATCTGTCGCACAATACTTTTTAACCAGTTTTGTATTCCAGTAAGAACGAGGTAGATATAAAAGAAATTTGCAGTACCGGTAATAATTTATGCGAATACGTTTTAGATCACCAGTCAACAGAAGTGGCCTAATACCAGAACAGAAGAGCACAGAATTATCACAAAAATTTGAGTAAAGCCGAGTTAGCGCTCTTCTCCTATAGCGTCCACGATTTGCTACAATCTTAGAGTAACCGAGCCTCAGCTTATCACTAATATCTTTGACAGCACGAAACTGGAGAGCATTCATAGAATCGCAAACTGTTATACCAAGCCAACGAAACGATCTAACACGAGGAATACTAAAACCACCGCAGTATAGTGATTCTGAACAATTATTACCGTTGAAAACAAGAAACTCGCACTTGTTAATATTTAGGTACAGGCCGATATCGCGGGAAACAGAAGTAACTGACTTCACTGAACGGGCAAGACCAGACTCAGTTTGACTAATCAGAAGAAGGTCATCCGCATAAGCCAGATATGAGATATTAGATGGTCCTAGTAGGCACGTAGTCGATATTTTTGACAATACATTTTCAATACAAGCATTAAAAATATACGGCGAAAGAACTCCCCCTTGTCTTACACCACAACGAACAAGGATATGACCAAAATAAGAATTATCTAATGACTTAAGGCGAAGGTAAGAATGGGAGTACCAAAAACGAAGCACGTGAATTACCGACGGATTTACTCCTCTCTGGCATAATGCTGTCCGTGCTTGAGTATGACAAACACTGTCAAATGCTTTAGACATGTCTAGGGTTGCGAAATGAAGTACGCGACGAGTGCGATGGGCATCTTTTAATAAAGAAGTCAAAGCACGATGAGCATGCTGACAGCCTAGCCCAGATCTAAAACCAAATTGATTATCATCATTTAGAGAAAGCTTAGTTATTTGAATTATTATTATTATAATTACTATTATTAGTTATTTGAAGTGTTATTCAAATGAAAGAATGCGAAGGAAAATTTCGGCGACAAACCGAGGATTGGGGGATAAACGTGGGTTTGGAGGGGGCAGTTACCCCCCTTCCCCCGCCTGTTGCATAGAAAATTAAGCCCCTGCTGTCCAATAATATTCGTTAAATGCTTTAAGTTTAGTAGAGAAGAAAAGGGGCTTGAACAAGAAGTAATTGAGTGATAGATCATGCAAAAATTAGAAGGAATATCAGGAAAGGAGAGAAAGTATTAAAATATGAATTAACAAGGTTAGAAGTGGAGACCATGAATAAAATTGCTGAAGATTCAGAATATGCAGCCAGACAGCATTATAGTAAAACGTTGTATTGGTATGTTGGAAAATTGAGTGAGAATAGTCAATATAAACTTTTCCCATTTAAAAATAAGAATAGGCCACAACTGCTGGTAAGGAAAGATTTGACGAGAGATGGGCAAAACATTTTGAGAACATGCTAAATTGTGATAAAAGTACGGGAAATGATATTAAAAAGAGTGAAAAAGTTTATGACAATTTGGAAGTGAAGAAAGATAGATTTTGCAGAGTAGAATATGAGACAGTATTATAGGGAATACAGCATGATAATCCCCTTGGTGCTGATAGTATCGTAAATGAGTTCTTTAAACAATGTGGTTATGAAGCAAGAGATAAATTACTGAAAATTATGAATGTATGAATGAATAAATTTCTGAAAATTTTGAGACAGTATTATAGGGACTACAGCATGATAATCCCCTTGGTGCTGATAGTATCGTAAATGAGTTCTTTAAACAATGTGGTTATGAAACAAGAGATAAATTACTGAAAATTATGTTTGTGAAAAAGTAGAAGTAGCCTACCTAGTCATTTTAGGAAAACTTTAATTAAAGCCCTTCAAAAGAAAAGTAATAAAAGGCATTAGCTTGGTTTTTGTAGGAAGCAAATTACTTAGTATGATGATACTTCTTCGACTGAGATGCTGTACAGAAAATTTTAGGAGAAGAACAGTTTGGTTTTAGGAAGGTGAGAGGATGAGTCGACCAAATTTTTACTGTTAGATTAATAATTGAGAAGTGCCTGAGTCATCACTCCTCTTTAGTCTTCTGTTTCATGGATCACTAGCAACCGCTTGACTCAGCTGATAGAACATCTTTAGTGAAGGTCCTATCCTTGTATTATGTACCAGATAAATACACTAAAGTGATTAGTGATATGGAAACAACGGTGCTGCAGCTAAGGCTGCAAATGATTTCAGTAGCTGGTTTTGTATTAAATCAGGAGTTAAGCAGAGTTACGTTCTATTAACATTTATACGGATTATTGTGAAGGACGTTTTTGCAAAGAGCACGGCAAAGGCTATGGGAGAGCATGGAATCAAATGGGAAAGTAAAACTCTAAGACTTCAATTATGCTGATGATTTGAGCATCTTAGATCAAAATGTTAGCAAAATGAGTGAATTTTGGTGGCTCTAAGAGTTTAGGGCATAAGAATAGGTTAGGGAATTGATGTTTAGAAGGCTAAGTCACTTATACTGGGAGTAAGTGAAGGTGAAGAGGTGATGTTGGGTAATAGGAATATTGATCAAGTGGACAACTTCACTTACCTAGGTAGTAGTTTCAGTAGATGTTAAAAGTAGATAGTAAAGGCCCAAAATGTTCTTTCACAGTTGAAAATAAAAACTTGGAAGAATAGGTAGATAATTTTGCAAACCAAGATTACAACATCTGAAGCTACAATGATGACAAGTAAGAGTCTGAAACCTGGGTACTCCAAAAGATGATGCAGGATTTGTTAGATTTTTTTCAGAGGAACTGTATATTTATTCTTTTGGGTACTCGTAAGACTGACTGCATTTCAAACAGAAATCTGTTCGAAAAATGTGGTTTTATACCGTTTTCAAGGCCTATAATAAGAGAAGCGTTGAAGTGGCTAGGGTATGTTCTGCTGGTGTAAGATTCCAAAGATCATATTTTTGTCGAACCATTTAGGGCCTAGGGAAAGTGGATTTTCTCTGAATGGGGTCGAAAATTGTAATGTTGTAAGGAAGGATTTAGAGGAAATTGTAACTTCTTTGGAGGTTGTAAAGAGGTAGACTTTGAATAGATTTCGATGGAGGAGGAGCCGTATATCTCTGCTGGCCTCAGGCGTTTCAATACTACAATGATTTGTTGTTAGTAGTACTACTCGTAGTTGTTTTAGTTTCTCCCAAGTCTAACAATTAAGGGAACTTGTTTTAAACTACTTATTTCTGGTCCAAATTGGAGAACCCCACCTGGCTCTACTTGTTGGGTATTTATTATGCTTTATTGTTGTCTTTATAGTAATTATATGCATTTTAGGTCTATCAACAATGTTCACCAGAACGCTTCAGCTAATGCAAAGGCCAACCAAAACACTTTTCCCTATCAAAGTCGCGAAAATGTCTACGTCAGAAGATGAAGTAATGTTCCAAGAATTTTCAAATAAATGTACTATACTGTTAAATAGACCTAAAGCTTTAAATGCTTTAAATTTAACCATGATAAGGAAAATATATCCTGTAATGAAGCAATGGAATTTTGATGGGAAGGATTTTATTTTAATTGAAGGTGCTGGGGATAAAGCATTTTGTGCAGGTGGTGATGTAAGAGCCGTTGCTGAAAGCTCCAAGAATCGTGAAGCTAATCCACTATCAAAAGAATTCTTTTATGAAGAGTATCAGCTTAACCATTTAATCGCCACTTTAAAGGTACCCTACATTGCTCTGATTCATGGTATTACTATGGGAGGGGGAGTTGGGCTCTCTATACATGGACATTTCCGAGTGGCAAGTGATAAAACCCTTTTTGCAATGCCTGAAACAGCGATTGGCTTATTTCCGGATGTGGGTGGGACTTATGTTTTGTCAAGAATGAAAGATGGACTTGGGATGTATCTTGCATTGACTGGCTATCGACTTAAGGGATTTGATACAATTCATGCTGGTATTGCTACTCATTTTGTCTTTAGTGATCAACTACCTAAACTGCATGCTTCATTGTTGAATCTTCCTGACAATCCCGGTGTGTCGAAAATCGAAGAAGTGTTGCATGGATATTCTCCAAAAACTGTGCCCGATTTTTCCCTTAAAAGATATCAATCCCAGATAAAAGAACATTTTTGTTTGAGTTCTGTCGAAGAGATTATCCAGAGTTTAGAAGGAGATAGTAGCGAATGGGCACAGCATACCAAGGGAACTATGCTAAAGATGTCACCAACTTCCTTGAAGATTACATTTGAGGCTTTGAAAAGGGGGAAAACTCTTAGCCTTGAAGATTGCTTCAGTATGGAGTATAGATTGTCGCAACATTGTATGCTGGCTCCTGATTTCTATGAAGGTACTGATTTTTCTTATCCTCATACTATTGAACACATTTTAAAAGAATTGGAGTAAGGAGGGAGAGCTAGATCCAAGTTAAAGGACCTAATTCTTATCGGATTTTACCTAAAAATTTAACAGGTTTCACGAAAAACTTCCTGAGTTGTGAAAACAAACCGATTCTCACGGCGTTATACTCAGGTTTCTTCAGGTTTCTTCGTTTTCACTTTTTTTACCTTCCCATTAAGAAGTACAATCTGTGATCCCCCCCTCTAAATAAGTGTCAGACCAAATTTTATGTATGTATATAGAGAAACTATATATTAGCTAATAGCTAAACGTCTAAGATAAAAATAAGTTATTACAGACAAAATTCCTCGTTTTGTCTAAATATTGGCATTTTCACTACTTTAAACTGCGTTTTTTAACCTAGTCAGGTAGCTTTAAAATTAGTTTCCAAGTGCATTTTGTCATGCTTGAGTAAATAATGCTCTTCTCTGAAAAGAACCCCTCTAAGTTTACTAGAACATATTTGAGCTAGCTGAGGGAGATATGAAAGGTGGTTTTGAAAACAGAAAACTCATGATCTCTCTGGTTACTTGCCATCATGAAGCTTAACCAATCAAGACAAACAATTACATAACCCTGAAAATGTTTTTTTTTTTTTTTTTATAGCAAATGAATGCATAGGAAAACACAATTGAAACCCAGCACCGCATTTTTGGCAAGCATAATTTATCCCTTTGCTAACAAAAAAAGAGCTACTGCAATAACAGCACAATTTTAGACACAGACTCAGTCTAAGAGGCTCCCAGTCTCAATTACAGGGGGTTTAGCTATCATTTGAAGGGAAAGATATTCTTTCTGAACAGGAAGATAATCATAACCCAACATGGTCTGTAGTAAGGGCTAGAATTCTAAGTATGACTTCCCAGCCCAATCTGACTTCTTTAGAGCTAGGTAGAGTTCCTAAATGTTTATCTACGAGAACTAACTGAAATGATTGTGAGATTTTAACTAAATTTCGTGGAAAATATTATTCTAATTCCGCCTGTTTGAGGCCCACCCCTGATCCAACATCAGTTAAGGTAGAGGGGGCCCTAAATTATTTTAAAAGTGTTGGATAAGTAAAAGTAGTTGCCCAGCTTGGCTTTGGGTTTTGGGATGCCATCCATTCCGTGTGGGCGAAGAGGAAGGTATTTCTAAAAGTCATTTCATTAAAACATCTGTGTTAGAAAATTTGGTCAGGCGCCAGCCGTAGCAGTCAGCCGTCCTAGCCGTAGCATTTCGGGGTTCATACCCATTGTGAACTTTGTGGGGGAAGGGTTTTGTTTTGTCAAATGAGATACTTCAGAGCAGTTTGTTGGATAATAGCCAAAGTTTGTGGGAAGTAAGACAATACTTGTCTTACTTTCAATACAATAATCACTACAATACTTGTAGAGGATAGAAAGGGTAGGATCCGTTGGATCCTTATCATTAAACCACTTAGCAGAAGCAGTTTTTCAGGCTACATCCAGAATTGGAGCGAAGGGAAACCAAATGCCTCTTTAGGACACACGCCCATTTTCATCTTGTTAGGAGAGGACAATCATAAATTTTTGTCACCACGAAGATTAACTAGACAGGTTAACGAATCTTAGCTGGTGGTGGTAGGAAATAAGAGAGCACGTAACCAAAACATGCCCTTTATGGGTTCATATCATTATAGTTTCTACCAGAACGCGTTGTTGAATTTTGATTAAACTTGGTGTGAAGTAGAAGTAAGTGTTTTTAGTCTAAGATAAGATCTATTTCTAAAAACTGTCTATGACCGACCCTAGTGGGTAAAATTTGTATTTTAGTGCCAAAAAAAAAAAAAATACAAAATAAACAAGGAAACATAAGTTTGGATTTTTTTCCCAACAAGTTACCAAAGCAAGTTGTAAAAAAAAACAATTGTCAAAACAGTAAGAAATTTCGAAAAAACTTGCAGAATTGAAAAAAGGAACAAGTTAAATAAAAAAAAAAAAAAAATAAATAAATACAAAGTGTGTGTGTGTGTACTACTATTACTGCTAATAGTACTCTTACTACTGTTACCGCTCCTAAAACCACCAATACTACAACTACATTCGCTACTAGTATTAGAGATTCGGAGGTTAAAATGAGAAACGGGGTTTTAAGATAACTAACTTTGGACAGTAATTTCAAATTGTACTAGAAACAGGAATTGAGCACTAAAAAAAAAATAGTCAGCACTTAAGAATTCGAAAAAAGATGTAAATTTAAAAAACCTACACGGATGGATGACCCAAAAGCCCACTGAAACGGGGATCAGCACCACCAATAGGGACAGTAAAGTCCACTCGCGTGTTCTTTACTCTTAAGTTAGAGGTCTGAAATAAAATGAAAGAAGTTTAAATTTGTCTGAGAACTTGCAGATATATATATATATATATATATATATATATATATATATATATATATATATATATATATATATATATATATATATATATATATATATATATATATATATATATATATATATATATGTGTATATATATATATATATATATATATATATATATATATATATATATATATATATATATATATATATATATATATATATATATATATATATATATATATATATATATAGATAAATAGACAATCAAATTATTGGAAAAAGTAAAATTAAAATTTAAAAAGGTTAAAAAACTTAAAACTCTTAAGTCAAAGGTCTGAAATAAAATGACAGAAGTTTAAATTTGTCTGAAAACTATCAGAATATATATATATATATATATATATATATATATATATATATATATATATATATATATATATATATATATATATATACATATATATATATATATATGTATATATATATATATATAATATATAGAATGTATAATATATAGAATATATTATAATAGATAATATAATATGATATATTATATATTATTATAATAATATATATATATATATTTTAATTTCCAATGCACTCTCTTTGTAATGGTATATCATTACAATTTTAGAAGAGTTTGAGTCAAACTGTTTAAAGTTAAATGATGTTTCAGGTTCTGATAATTAGCTTGTTTTCCTTAGACTATAAGTAGAACTTAATGCCTTTATGCAAGTGATGTTCCTAGATGCTATAATAACATTTCTTGTTATTTTAGGAGTGCGAGCAGTGTTAATTGATAAAGATCAGAATCCAAAGTGGAAACCTTCAAAGTTGGAGGAGGTTTCTGAAGAAAGAGTGAAATCCTTCTTTCAGCAAATTGATGGTGTACCTGAGTTAAAGTTGAACTAGATGTGATATCCTATTTTATAAACTGTCTTCTATATTATGTTATTTCCATTAAATTTTGCAAGGTCAAGAAGGCTGTTTCAAATCTATGAACGTATGATATTTTACTCCCAGATTCAATTACATCTTTTGAGTTACATTTTTGATTTGAATATGTAAAATTATATGTGCTATCCAGAATTATAAGAAATTTTCTTAGTCAGTTACCTAAAATTTATCATTATGAAGCTATGAACAACGCATCTTTTCGCTGCAAGGCTCTGAATTTTAACAATGAATGTGAATTTAACCTGGGGGGGGGGGGTAGAGGTCATTTAAGGGCCTTAAACAGTGCAATATTTATTGAATACACCTTTCAATCTGGCAGTCATTAACAAGACTAATTGCTGATTGTTGAACTTTATAGAGCCACAAAAGGCTATCAAAGGATAGAAATATACAAACAGTTCTGTTTCTTGTAACAATTCGTTTTTAAATAGTTTTGTGTTTTTATTAAGTTTGTCACTCTGATGCTTTAGATTATCTTGCCACAAAAAAATTTAATTCTAACTTGAGGTTTATTTAAGATTGTTCGTCATCCTCTTCTTATTGGCATAAAAAACCCACTTAATTAACTTTTTACATAAATTTTACTTTCACTTAGCTCAGGTAATTTAGACTACTTAGGAAGTAGAATTTTTTTCAACTTCATGATAATCATTTGGGAAATTAACTAAAGCCTCTACTAAAAATTACATCAATTGAAAATGTGATCATTGATTTTATTAGAAATAGGCCTTTATATGTTCAGTCCAAAGAACGAAAATCACAATGACACTTTCCAAGATGGGTAGCTCATCTAGAATTGTGCTGCGGCTGCTATGTGACTCTAGAATTTTGGCCTTTTAGTGTCTCAATTCCTTTTTAGTTTAATGAATAAAATATTACCAATGGTTCTGTAGAATAGTTAAGTTGTAAAAATTTGTTTAGGAATCTGAACATGCGCAGTTACAAGACATGCGACGCCAAACATGTGATCGAGTCGATGACAATCAACCTGGATAGCGAGAATCAAAACGTGTCAAAATTGAAAATGATGATGATGATGATTGGGTTTGAGATTTCGACATGGATAAGGTCATCAGTGTCTACCATACCTTTGTTAAAAAAACAAAGGTTCGGCGATATGTATTTCATAATGACGAAATACAAGCCGAGGTAAAACGAACCAAATGAATTGAAAATGATAGCGATGATTATTAGGTTTTGGATTTTGACATGGATAAAGTCTTCACCACCACACGTTTGAAAAATGAAAAACCTGGAATAGATAAATCGTTGGAAGAGTAACAACAAGGCGGGTTCCATTACACATCCCTTCTGGAAAATCTAAATTACGCATAAGCATAAAAATTGTTAGTTTACTTTACAACGTTTGTTATTTATGTTATTTTACAAGCTTAAGGTAACAGGTTTTCATCCGTACAAGCTTGTAGGCGCCCAAATTATATCATTATTGTTTTTTTTCAACACCTTGAAAACTGTGCAAATATTAAAATAAAACGGAATAAGTAAAATATCTTGATATTTGTTCAAATGGAACGTCATTTTAAAGTACTAAGGACTTCAAATTAAAAATATTTTGTCCCCACCCCTCCTCTTGACCAATCTTAGATCTATTCTCACTTGATAACTAATTTTTTAAGATTTTTCTTTTTCGTCAGTGTTGCCACGGTAAAATGTGAAAATAAATCACCAGAACTAATTAGTAAAGTCTGACAAAACTCTTTGTCCGTAAAAATTTAAACATTATCAATGTGTATGATTTCAAATACAACTACACTTTCAGAGCTAAGCTATATCCTCTTAAGCTGTCTGGTGCCATATTCTAGCTACTATTTTCCGATGTTTCATCCACGTTTTTCTTATTTGGCTCTTGCTCCTACCAAAACTGCATAATTACTTATGGAGGTCTTTTTTTTTCTTTTCTTTTTTTTTTATCAAAAATTGAACACCCATTTTCCAATTTTTCTCATTTTTTAGTATATTGATCGTTATGTAAGTTTTCACTTGAGCAAACCAAACTATCAGATTTAATTTTTACTGTCCTTGGTATTCAAAGTGAAATAATGCAACAATCTAGAACATTTTCTTCTAGAATATTGAAATGGCGCTGAAGACATTATTATTAGTATGTTTATCGTTGTGTACGGTTTTACTTAACTAACTAACTATCAATAAAAATTGAGTTCCTGGGTATTCCTAATTTTTTTCAGGCTATATGGCTCTATAATTTTCCACTTAACCAATTTAAAGAATTAGATTTCATTTTTAGTGTCCTTGGTACTTTACTGACTAAGAAGTCCCCAAAAATAGCGTTTTGTTTATCTGAAATCTCCCCGAAATTCGTTTTATTTCGTTTTAACTATTCATGCGCGGTGAGCCAAAATTAAAACATGCATTAATTCAAAAACGTTCAGAAATTAAAGAAAAAAACAAGATTTTTTTTAACTGCAAGACAGGGAGCGACATTAAAACTTAAAACGAGCATAAATTACTCCATATATGAAAGATATTTCAATGCATAAAAAGACAAAAAACCAATGAATAGAAGGCCAAATATATAACCAAGTGAAAAAGAATTTCAGAACCAAGGACATCAAATTAAAAACCTTTTTTGAGCCCTGGACCCTTGCGACTATTCGCACATGAAAGAACAAATTGCTAAAATACTTCTTGTGTTGCTTCAAAATTATCAAGTTTATAGGATAGTATCATATTTCCGTCAGTGTTGCCACACTGGAGTGTGGATCAGACTGAACAAATCAGACTATGAGATTTACTTTTCACTGTCCTTGGTATTTAATGCGAAACAGTTCAATAATCTTGTCTTTTAGAATATCGCTTTGTAAAAGTTCACGCTTTGTAAAAGGACTTCAAGGATTCAGAGACCTTCCGTATGACGAAGCTCTAAGAAGGCTCAATCTGCATAAACTTGAGACAAGAAGAACGATCTTAGACTTCACCTTTCTACAAAACACAGTCATACTTACGATATTTACGATTGTTAGTCATACGATTGAGAACTTTAGAGCTTTCATTTAACCAAAACTAACCTAATGCACATTCCAAGACAAAGTCACATTTGAACGAAGGGACTTTTGGAAAACTGAGGGGAAACTAAGAATTTTTCAGTAGTTTCGCGGGCCCTCTAACATCCTAAACCTCAAAGAAAAAGTATGCAGCCGCCTTAACCCAACAACAATCCTTGATAGTATCAAGCCAATCTGGAAAAAGTAGTTTGGTATTTAAAGACACCGAAACACTTAATCAGAAAATATGACACAGAATTTGCACCTTGTATAACTGGTAAGAATATTGCAAGATCTAATTCTTACCATCATTAGTTCATACCCCGGGTCATCAGGATCTGGAACAAACTGCCATTCCCAGTCGAAAAGATGAAATCACTGGAAGCCTTCTCCGATAGCCTAAACATAAACATACCATATCTTGAGACTTTCAACGTAGGACGACTTTAAATGGCAATCGTGCCGCAGTCGATCCGCTCTTCGCCCTGCCATAACATTTTTCTTTTAAAAAGGTGGCAGCTGTGTAGAAATTTTGTATTGAGAGGCGTGAGGAATAAAATTATATATTTATTTATTTAAACGGGTTATTATCAAAGTGGGAAACTATAGGACACAGATATCTGATGGTGACACAAGATGTAATAAGGATGAAGATCGTCTCGAGCTATTGCTGGCGCATTCGGTGATGAATTGATGTTTCAGTTGCCTGGTTTTTCTTACAGGGACAGATAGCAAGCTTCTCAACTTTGCTGCCTGAATAAATAGATCCGACAATGAGTAAAAATCAAATTGAATAATCAAGCCCAATTTAAAGTGAACTTAAATTTGTAAAAATAGGAGTTTGGCTACTCTGATTTTTGTACTGGAGGGAAGAGTGCAAATTAATTGTGTTCGGCTCCCTGGAAAGGGTATACGATTCTGCGGCATAAAAGTGATTAATATTTTTACTTGTGCAACACTGAATGTGTAAGTAATTTGCAGTTAAGTGTTTTATAGTATGGATCTTAATTGAATGTAAGATTTTTTATTGAACCAGATAATTAAATTTCTTTCACTTCTTCTGTTTAAAATATTTACTCATTATTTCATTATTAACAAGTACGCTCTAAGTCCAAAACCGGGGTTGTTGTACATATTTGGCTTTTGTTTATGTTTTTGTTTAAATAGTGCAATACCTAAGGACCCATTTTTACAATAATGGTAAAAAAAGAAAATAAAAATAAATGTGCATGAGTTTCATTTTTTTGCTATCAAGTGGATAATCTAGTTTTTAATTAAAATTTCTTTAACACATCTTTATACAATTTTGCTGAATAAAAGTATGTAAGTGCGCCAAAAAATGAAAAAATATTAATTATAGTTGGCGATATACCCTGTCACCACCTCCAAGCGGATGTGATCACATGATCCACATTGAGAGCAGAGGGCCTGATTGGAGCAGTGAGAGGCCAGGTGTCCGGCATTATAACACGAGAAACAACGCTTTTGGAGATACACAAATGCTTGTGCCGGAAGCTTTTCGTAGCCAACTTTCATAGACACTTTCAAGAACTGATCCAGGTCTTATTTCAACTCAAAGAAGACACTTAGCACTTGGGACTATCTGCATTGTGAAACTTTCCCGTAGTTTGGTAATAGAGATTCGACTTGATTGTCATCGTATTCGGACGGTACGCCTTTCAGGACCCTTGTAAACAGTGAGTGTTTCACACTCACCGAGATACCTGAGGTACTGTTCTTAGCATTCTCGGCAATTTTATTCGCTGCACTCTTTGATTTAACAAAAAGTTTTCATTCCGAAGCCGATTATTTAATTTCAGTTATTTCGCCTGTGACCTCGGGGCAAAGTTTATCGATAAAGTCCTTATGAGCACTAGTTGGGTCCAGGTTTGCAGGATATTTCTGTAGTACAACGGCAAACGTAGGAACTGGGGCAGGGTTAGTTGTAACGTTGGTATCAATTCTAGCTGACCAAACAGGGTCCGAATAGGTCGCATTCTCTAAAAAGCCGTCAATTTTTTGAGAGAGTTCATTAACTATCAGATACTCAGTTCCTTATAAAAAAAACTCTTCAGCACTAATAATAGTACTATGATCAAAAATACTTACAGCTCTTATGGTAATCAGATCAGTTTTCGCATTATGATGCATGGATCTGGTGACAAAGTTCAGCAACCGATTTAAAATAGACTTCCTATTTTGATAGGTCATCGCGCAATCTAAATATCATAGCCAGGGATAGTCCAGTATTCCAATCAAAACTAATTGCATTCACTGGTAGCGCAAAATCCTAAGTCAGAGCCACGTACCGTCCACTATATCTGTTTCGTTCAAATTTCAGTTCACGCATATCGCACGGTAGAGATAGATGTGAACGCTGCCTATTATCCTTGACAAGTAAGCAAGGTACAACAATTATTCATACAGATGGCGTGGCATGCTGTATCTATCTAGTAAATAACCGCTCCTTAATGGAGCAAGTCTTGCGACTTGCAGGCCTTGGAGATTTAGTACGTTTTGTAAGTTTTGGACAATCTACAGTTGAATATAGGTATAAATTGCCTTTGATAATGTGTTTTATCCTTGCAAAAATATCAACACAAGTGAGCTAGGCACAACAATTATTCGCATAGATTGCCCTAATAAAGAATGACGAAGCTTTCAAAGAGCTCCTAGCTTTCTGGAGAGCTTAAGTTTCACGAGAGCACAGTGATGATTGAAAGAAAGATTTTTTCCTATAAAATGTTCAGGAATCAAACATTCTTGTCAGAGGGACGAGCTGTATCTCCATGAGAGGTAGAAATAGTTTGAACCAAAGGACAAGAAGTCCCTGATATAGAAAAAATAAGTAGAGTAGATTTAGGGCAAGGTTATTTGCATCAAACCAAGCAAAGGTTCTTTTTAGAACAGAATACACTATTTGGATAAGGGAAAAATACTTAATTTTTGAACACCCAAGACTACTATCATTTGCAAATTCGTATTCGTATTCGTTTATTTAAATAGCTATCGTAGCACTCAAAAATTAACGCTAAATTACGCTACTTTTACAATCACAAAATTACAATTAACACTTGTTAAATGCTCTTACAAAATATGGTACAAAGGAGTTTGCGAATCTGTTCGTACGGCCCTTGACTGGTTCTAGTTTGTTGTAATGCCTAGTATGTCTGCTGATTGATGCGGATGGTGGAATGCAAATGGCAGTGGGTTTTGAGCTGCCTCACTAGGTGAATCAAAATTATAACCACAAATCCTACAGCAACTTTGTTTAGTTTGTTCGGATATGGCAATGAAAATATCACAAATGAATATAAGGAATAAACAGGTCCTGAGATGGACCCTTGAGGGACACTAAAATCATCACGGAATTGATCTTGAAGCTAAGGGTGAATGCTGATAGACCTTTCTGATAAATAATTTTTAAACCATTGATAACTGCTTCCCCGCATACCAACGTTTTCTGTTTAGAGAGAAGCATAGTATGTGATATGCTGTCAAACGCTTTTCTCACATTAATGAAAATTGTAGCTAGAATTCTACCCTTGTTAATGCACCTTGTTAATGAATTTCAACAAGGCCATGAAAGCATGTTATGTCGAGTGTTTATGGTAAAAACCAATCTGATTGTAATGGAAGAAATGTTTTTTTTTTTATCAAGAAATGACAAAGGTCTAGAGCACAGACATTTTTCAAAAATTTTATTAGAGGCTGATAAAAGAAAAATTGTTCGATAATTAAAAGGATCATATCTAGAACCACCCTTATGGAGAAAAAATAATCTGGCTGATTTTATGGCACTAGGAAAAGTTTCATTCAAAAGTGATAAGTTCACAAGAATGGTGAGAATGGTGTGTGTTACGTAACTGTAAACACAGTTACGCACGCTCTTTACCATACCTCTTGATATTTATTAAATAATAATTGTATTTTTAGTAGTTTTGCGAAATACATTTTAGTTCTTCATGTTTAAAATGTGTCCACTCCAAATCTACCCTAAGCTAGACCCGGATATTGAACTTTCGGTTACTACCAGTTTCAGTGATCTTAGTTCAAAGGCTCTAACCATACTTTCACCTAGCTGTTAGATTTTATCCTGAATTTGTAGGAAGTTCATGGTGTCTTGGAGTGAGCTGTTGGAAAAGCATTAATTAAAAAAGAAGCAAAAATGAAGGTTTCTGCGTTTTTATTGCATCTACTGTTTGTGGGATGTTCAAAAATAAAACAAATTTAAGCTGGGTTCAACTTTGTGAACCAAGAATAAAGATAAAATTTTCTTTACTGATGTGTCTTGTAATTTTATTCATAGATAAAACTCAAATCCAATGTTCATAGCAATGCTGAAGTACAGCTTAATTAATTGAAAAAATAAAATATACAAAAATTAATAAATAAAATACAAATTGAGAATACTGAATTCAAAATCGTATCGAACAAGTTTTCATAAGGTTTAATATGTGACAAAATGTGCTATTTTTTTATTGTTCTATCCTTAACTTTTCATGAGACTAGGTTGTAGGTGCTCAGAAAATTGCTCAGATGTATAAACCAACTTGACTCCTGATGGTGGTTCTGCAGAGAGAGAGAAGACACTTGTTGCCTAACGTGAGCCAAAATTTAAAACATAAAATCTTTACTTATGACGACAGTGAGAAAATGCCATTATACGCTATAGAGGAGCAATTTAACCCTTACCTATCTAATCCAGATGGTTCTGAGCTAGCACAGTAGCTTCGTTGTGATGCTACTGATCGGGGACAGGAAGTGACCAAGGCTTATCTATTTACAAATGAACTAAAATCATTTACACTCCAGCTGCGGAGGGGAGATGACCCCGTCCCCCCTTACTTCTTACTAACATTACCAAAAATCTGTCCTTGCTATGTACTAATATTATCAAATACCTCTGTTCTAACTGAAAACTAAATAAATAAATAAAAATAAATAAGATAATTTACTTCAAAAGTTAAAATACAGTTGAGTTTTTTGTTCCACAAAGAATTCCACAAAAAAAATTTATCATCTGTTCCAACAGATGATAAATAGGCACTTTGGAAGTACTGCATGTCATTTCACGTTTGTAGATACTAAATAAAAAAGTAACTAATAAATCTGACAAATATATTTCCAGGATTAAATACTCAAAATACAGTGAGCCAAATTTCTACAATGAAATTAAAAAAACTTAAAAAGAAAGAAAATGAAATCTCAATTTAAGTGCTATGGGACAAAAGAATTTCAACTGGAGATTTAACAATACTTTTAATCCAAAAATGTTAAAAGTAATCCATTGCATTTGTAATTCGGCTCATCATTTTTTTTTTAAGAACAACGACATTAGCTGACAATTTTAAGTCCCTTCTTTGACTCTTCGAAATGGTAAGATCTCACTGCACACTACCAAATAAAATATTGAACTCTGAGGACAGGAGGTCAGATCAAAATGAAAGAGACTTTTGTAAAAGAAATAAGAGCAGAGTCCCCAGATTTTCTGTTAAAATCTTTTTCTTCAAAAAATGCGAGAAGTCAGCATTTTGATGAGTCAAAGTATGAACCTTTTGTTTGTAATCGCTCTGAAACTAATAAATTTGAGAAGCCTCTTCTTTGAGAATGTCCACTTATCCGTTTTATTGCTATTCTTACGACAAAAAGGAATGATAATACTCACAATGAAATACTATTAAGCCATTGGAAAAATGGAACGATGAAAAACCAAAAAAGAACACAATAAATGAAGAGAAAAAATCCAAAAGAATAAAAAAAGTCGTTTAGAAAACTCTAAGGGAAACGATAAGAGAACTCAATTTTCATTGTAATAAGAGAGATTGATTACTAATTGTAAACCCTTTACTGAATCGCCTTAGAGGCTGTTGTTTTGCTGTTCAACTATTAAATTTTGATCCTTTGTTCATTATCATTGGAAATTAATATATATTGAAAATCGCCCTCAAAAAGTATATTAGCAGATATCAGTACAAAATAAAAAAATCGAGGACATTCTCAGAGATGATTTTGTTAAGCTGAATAATAAAAACTACCTTGAAATACAAAATATAGAATATGGATGCAAACACACACAATGGGTAATAGTTTCAATAGGAATGTCAAACTTAGATCACAAGCTTTAAGGAACAAATATTTTGCAAAATTATCGAAGATGTACTTATAATTCAGTTTCCAATATTTCAGGTTTTGCCAGGTGTGCCTGAAGATTTTTATGACCTAAAAGGAAAACGTTACATAAAAAACAAAAATCAAAAACAGATAACATAAAGAAAGAACATACATGGGAACAATGTTTCATGAAAAATATTTGACGAGTACCTCTGAAATGTATAGTATATCTGAACAAAAAAAGACCCAATGGACAGTTTTATTCTGTATATTTTTTTTTCACTACAAAGCCTACAGCACGGCAAAAAATTGGTCAAACAATCTTATTTCTGATCGGCCAAGACCACAAATATTTTTGTACAGTCTAAACCTAAGTTGTTTTTTTTTTCTTTTTGTTCTAGCCGTGACTTATTTTATAGTTTTATTCTAACTCATTTTATATTTAATCGAATAGAAAGATCAATTATTTTTTTAACTAAAAGTAACGTCATTAGAGCTTAAAATGAACAGAAATTCCTATGCGTTTTAGGGAAGCTGCCACTTCCTAAACCTTCGTTCGTTACAACAAAGTCTTAAGGTTCTTGAAGATCATTCTAATGTAATACCCGTGTGTTTGAGCAGTCTTTCTTAAAAAATTGCAACAAAGCGTCTAACTTAATCACACAGAGTGAGGGTTGAGGAATGGGAAACACCCCTCGTAACCGGAAAAATTTCTTTTCGTTTAGTTTGCTTCTTACTTTCTTAAAAATAGTTTTTATTTACTTTTCTAACAGTTTTGCAAATCATTCTTGAAAATATTCTTCCTTACCTTCATGCTGAAAATTTCTCTTTGATAACTCCCTGGGGAAATTCTCCATTCATAGAAAATTGGCTTTGTGGAAAACCCTTCTTCTGTAAATACCCCCTCCCCCCTTAAAAATGGCCGCATACTTACGGCAGGGAATTTACCTGGGGTTGTTATATTTTTCGGTGTTACTTGAAAAACCGTCAGAAATTAAATTTAAAAAACAAGTTTTTAACTGAAAGTAAGGAGTAACAGTAAAACTTAAAACTAGAAGAAATTGTTCCCCATATGAAGGGGGTCACCTCCTCCTCAATACTTCGCTCTTTACGTTATAGTTTGATTTTTGTCGCAATTCTTTAACAACAATAACTGAAACACATGGGAATTAGAATAGGAAGCTTTTTTTAAAGTTAGAAAATACTTTAGCGTGAAGAGCAGAATATTGAGAAGGAGGAAATTTTCTTCTTATATGAAGTAGATTCTGCTTGCTTTAAGTTTTTGTGCTGCTCCTTACTTTCTGGTAAAACAAATGTGTTCTTGTTAGTTTTTTTTAAGAAGAATCCTTAGTTTGGCTCACTATTAATATTTTGGTGCAAATTTTTCCACAATAATCAGTAAAATGTGCCATTTGGAAAACCTGGACATAAATAGCATTGTCTATTTCAGTTTTACACTTCCTTAAGTTTTCCTGAAAAAAAAGAAGCTTAATACCATTTCCAAAACTTTGTACCTATATTGTTTTGACAAATAGGATGCACTTAAACTCTTTTAATTAAGCTCCATAGTAAAAAATGAAATCCTAGTACTAGTAGCCTCGAAAGTTTCAACTGTATACTCTAAGTCGCTCTTGAGATATTGTGGAGACGTCATATTTGCGACCATTATTTAAATTTTATTTTCAGAATTTGGCACAAAATTTGATTTTCGATCAATAAAGCTCTCTTCAGATATTTTAGTATAACTGGGTTGATACAATCACCCCTTAAAAAATAAAACAAGCGTAAATCCATGATAAAAAAATTGCAAAATTCCTAATTCCTGTATAAATGAGCTTGAAAGTTCTACAGTTTTTTTTTCTGATTGGCTGAATCTGAATGTGATTTTCATTGAGTTCGCTTGATTTTTTGATGGTGTTTTTCCATTCTTTCGGAAATTGGATAAATTTTAAATAGCATGCTTAAACATCTTCATATATTTGCAATAAACATAAAAACCAATTATTTTGATACGTCTATTGTTATAAGGACACTGGTTTTAAAGTTTTTATGGCACTTGGTATTAACCAAGTGACATATAGCAATCGCAAATTCTGTCGGTGTGTCAGTCTGTCGGTCCCAGTTTTGCTACTTTAGGCACTTCCAGGTAAGCCGGAAAATTAATTTCAGAAAATTAGAAAAAATGAGGTATTTTTAACTTACGAACGGCTGATCGAATCTCAATGAAATTTGATATTTAGAAGAATATCGTGTCTCAGAGCTGTTATTTTAATCCCGACCGGATATGGTGACATTGGGGGGTTGGGGGGTTGGAAAGGGGAAACCTAAAATCTTGGAAAACACTTAGACTGGAGGGATGAAACTTGGTGGGAAAAATAAGCGCAAGTCCTATATACATGATTGACATAACTGGAACGGATCCACTCTCTTTGGGGTAGTTGGGGGGGGGGGGGTTAATTCTGAAAAATTAGAAAATTGAGGTATTTTTAACTTACGAACGGGTGATCGAATCTCAATGAAATTTGATATTTAGAAGGATATCGTGTCTCAAAGCTCTTATTTAAGTGACATTAGTGACATTTGGGGGAGTTTGGGGTGGGGGAACCTTAAATCATGGGAAACGCTTAGATTGGAGGTATCGGGATGAAACTTGGTGGGAAAAATAGGCAGAAGTCTTAGATACGTGATTTACATAATTGGAACGGATCCGTTCTATTTGGGGGGGGGGGAGCTAATTCTGAAAAATTAGAAAAATGAAGTATTTCTAACTTACGAAGGAGTGACCGGATCTTCATAAAACTTCATATTTAGAAGTACCTCGTGACTCAGATCTCTTATTCTAAATCTCAACTGGATCCAGCGTAATTGGGGGGGGGGGTGCAGTTGAGGGGAACCGGAAATCTCAGAAAATACTTAAAGCTGTGAGATCAGGATGAAACTGGATGGGAAGAATAAGAACCTGTCTAAGACACGTGACTGACATAATTGGACCGGATCTGCTCTCTTTGGTGGAGTTGGGGGGGGGTAATTTTGAAAATTGAGGTATCTTTAACTTACGAAAGGGTGACCAGATCTTAATGGAACTTGATATTTAGAAGGGTCTTGGGTTTTAAAGCTCTAATTTTAAATTCCAATCAGATCCTGTGACATTGGGGGGAGTTGGATAGGGAAACCGGAATTCTTGGAAAACGGGAAAATTGGGGTATTTTTATTTTACGAATAGGTGATCGGATCTTAATGAAATTTGATATTTAAAAGGAATTCATGTCTCAGAGCTCTTATTTCAAATCCCGACCAGATCTTTTGACATTGGGGGTATTTGGAGGGGGAAATCTTGGAAAACGCTTGGAGTGTTGAAATCGGGATTAAGCTTGGTGGATAGAATAAGCAATTGTCCTTGATATGTGATTGGCGGAACCGTACTGGATTCGCTCTCTTTGGGGGAGTTTGGGGGAGGGGTTCATTGATTTGGCGAGTTTGGTGCGTCTGGACGTGCTAGGACGATGAAAATTGGTGGGCGTGTCAGGGAGCTGCACAAATTGACTTGATAAAGTCTTTTTCCAAGATTCAACGATCTGGGGGGGGCTAAAGGGAGAGGAAAAATTAGAAAACATTAGGTATTTATAACATAAGAGTGGGTGATCGGATCATAATGAATTTTGATATTTAGAAGGACATCGTGACTCAGAGCTCTTATTTTAAATCCTGACTGGCATTAAGCCTCTTATTTTCCTTTTAAATCAATCTATTGATTCATAGAATTTTGCTAGAGCTCATACCATATGATATCTTGGCTCTTAGCTCTTCTTGCCTCGTCACAAGTGCCATATGAGCTCTTAGCTCTTGTTGGTTACTATTGAGCCAAGTCGCTATTTACCTAGGCTAGAGTTCATTACAATAAACTGTTTGAAAATAAAACAATAGGTTGTAAAAAGTTGATACAAAAATTTAGAAAAAAATGAAAACACAGAGATTGAAACAGAAATGTTGTCAGCAAACTGAAAATGATAATCTGGCCCCAAAGATTAACTTGGCGAGAAGAAACTGACGCTAGTATCTGACCTTTTAAATCAATCTATTGATTCATAGAATTTTGCTAGAGCTCATACCATATGATCTCTTGGCTCTTAGCTCTTCTTGCCTCGTCACAAGTGCCATATGAGCTCTTAGCTCTTGTTAGTTACTATTGAGCCAAGTCGCTATTTACTTAGGCTAGAGTTCATTACAATAAACTGTTTGAAAATAAAACAAAATAGGTTGTAAAAAGTTGAAACAAAAATTTAGAAAAAAATAAAAACACAGAGATTAAAACAGAAATGTTGTCAGCAAACTGAAAATGATAATCTGGCCCCAAAGATTAACTTAGCAAGAGGAAAGTGACGCTAGTATCGATGAAAAAGTAAAAGGTATTTCTTACTTATTCAGAGCAATAATAAGATAAAATAACTGTAATTTGTGCTTTCAGTAAAACAAGTGTGGCAGTAAATTTCTGATTTCAGTTTGTGAATGAAATGCAACCACAAAGCTTGATAAAATACCAATATACACCAAACATCATATAGCATTGGTACTTTGTCGAACATGGGCATGCAAAGACATTGAACCACGTTCATAACTAAGAAAAACTAGTTAACTAACAAAATGACTATTACACATTAAAAGGAAAGCTAAACTTTCTTGTTCTGTTTGGCACCTAATGCTTTTAGGCTTTAGTTAGGCATTAGTGAAGGTTTCTCTCATGAGAAACCTTGGTTTCTCATTTTGAGGTGTAGCACCCATTACAATAAAAACTACATAGTTGTATCGTGATGGCCTTTTTATAGAAAATATAATTCGCATTTTTTGAAATGAAGTGATTGCGCTTATCTAAATGTTTCTCTTTAACCACTTCAAATAATCAGATTTCATTTTCACTACTTTTACTACCACTATCATTTCATTGCAGAACCAAACCACCTAAGGCTAAGACATCTACGCATGCTCCACCCCAATCCTAATCTCTTCAAAGCCTCCCTCTTTACACCTTCTTAAGACGTTCCCATTTCTCTTAAAACATTCCTTACAACATCGAATTCTCGCCTTTCGGAAAGAACCTGCTAATCGTTTAGCCATAGAAGGTTGGCCGCCAAGAATGATCTTTAACGTTCTGCCATCCTTCACAGATATAACTTTTTTTTATTGTTTTTTTAATTTTGAATTAGGATCACGTTGAACAAAGCTCTTTGAAAATAAGATTTAAGCTTGTTTAGCACGATTTTATCACAACTTTTTAATTTTAAGTTATTTGTTGATCATAACAATAATTTAACGAGTTTATGGCCCCTAATCTTTTCTTACTAATGACATTTGAAGTAACCATAGATAAGAAATGACCGTATGGAAGAATTTTTTCAGCATTTTTTCTAGGGGGAGGGGTACAAAATTATTAAAAAAAACACCTAAGAAATTAGTTAAGTTAATTTAGCTTCTTTTAATAGGTCCAAAAAATATTTTGGAAGGAGAATGGTCTCAAACCCAGTGGGCTCCTCCCCTCCTGAGTACAACTATCCTGGGCATTCCCAAATGTTTCGAAAAAAAATGGACGTCATCAGCCATCCTTACCCTTTTTCTTATTAGTGGGCATCGGTACATAATTTTTTCTATATGTTAACAAAGAAATTTCGGTAACCAATAAAGTAGATGTTAAACTAATCCATTAAATAGGTAAATGCCTTGGATTTCGGGTTTATTGTACTCTGTACTCTGTCAGTTTGTTATACTCTGTCGAAAATAATAAGTTAAAAAACAAGATATGTTGAACATATATGGATCTTTACTTAGGGAACACTAAAGCGAAGGTATTGATACTAAACGAATGTGTCTTAATTAGAAAGTTTAGTTTTTATTTACTTTTCTGACAGTTTTACAAACCATGCCTGGAAATATTCTTCCTTCCCTCCATGCTGAAAATTTCTTTTGAAAACTCTCTGGGAAAATATCTCCATTCCATAGAAAATAGAAAGTCCTCCTCTGTATAACCCCACCCCCCTCAAAATGGCCAAATACTTACGGCGGGGAATTTGCCAAGAGTAGTTAGATTTTTCGGTGTTACTTGAAAAACCATCAGAAATTAAATTTAAAAAAAAAGTTTGTAGATGAAAGTAAGGAGCAACATTAAAACTTAAAACTAGAAGAAATTATGCCCCACATGAGGGAGGTCCCCTCCTCCTCAATACCTCTCTCTTTGCGCTATGGTTTGATTTTTTGACGCAATTCTCTAACAACAATAAGTGAAAAACAAGGGAATTAGAATAGGAAGCTTTTTTAAAGTTACAAAATGCTTTAGCGTGAAGAGAGGGATATTGAAAAGCAGGAAATCCTCTTCGGATACGAAGTAGTTTTTGCTCGTTTTAAGTTTTTGTGTTACTACTTACTTTCTGGTCAAAAAATCTGTTCTTGTTAGTTTTTTTTTTAACAAGAATCCTTATTTTGGCATGCTATTAATATTTTGGAGGAAATTTTTCCACAATAACCAATAAAATATGCTATTTTGAAAACCTGGACATAAATAGCATTGTCTAATTGAGTTTTACACTTCCTTAAGTTTTCCTGAAAAAAAGAAGCTTAATACCATTCCCGAAACTTTGTACCTATACTGTTTTGACAAATAGGATGCACTTAAACTCTTTTAATTAAGTTTCATAGTAAAAACTGAAGTGTTAGTACTAGTAGCCTCGAAAGTTTTAACTGAATACACTAAGTCGCTCTTGAGATATTGCGGAGACGTCATATTTGCAACCATTATATAAATTTTATTTTCAGAATTTGGCACAAAATTTATGTTCAAATAAAAAAAGAAATCCTTGAGCTAGAATATATATCATCAAATATTTGCTCTATAAAACCCAATACAAAAAAGGAGTTTGAAAGACTTCTCAAGTTTTATTGTGTTTACTTTAACTTCAATGCTTTGATGGGTGTTCTATTTCGGTTGTAAACGAATGCTGCCTTTTATTGTCCCTCGCGCTATGGACCAACATTTTTTGGGCTGACTAATAATCGTAAAATTTCCTGTTCATTAAGAAGTCAAAATAGAAAATAATATACAGAAATGTCTAAAATTTTATATAGAAGCCAAAAATTAACTAATATACAGGGTGTTATGTTTAAGAGATTTGTATTTTTTGTTCTTGACGATTTTTAGAGTATCTACTATAGGCAAAATATAATTTATTTTCAACTAATTTCAAAGCTGTCATGTTGAAACAATTCCTCCAAATCGCTTCACCAGATAAGTTAAAGGAGGTGGGAGAAGGTAGAAAACGAACTTGTATACATATGAGCAAAATAGGTAAGAATATTAGCCTAGTTAGCCTAGGGACTATAAGTTAGCCTAGGGATCCAAAAACTATCTCTCTTATTATTTGCAGATGTTATTGCTTTGGTGGCTAATAAACCGCACAATCTACAGACACTTTTGAATCTCATAGAAGAATATTTACAGAAAAAAATTAATTAAGGCTGAATACTGAAAAGAGCGAAGTTGTTATTTTAAAAATAAAGAATGAAAAATATACATTTAAATTTAATTATAAGGAACTAATTATAAGAACAAGAATAAATATTTAGGCTTTATCTTATCAGAAACTGGAAGCCTAAAGAGTCATGTTGATGAAATAATTAAGAGAGGTAGAGTGGTCATGTCAGCAATATTTAGAAACCCGACGATAATGGGGATTAATAGCCTAAAAATGCATAAAAAAAATGTTTAACACAAAAATTTTACCCGTGATAGAATATGGAGCGGAGATACTTTATTGGCGGTATGTTTGTCCCCTTTGTAAGGATGAGGATAAAGACTAGGATCATTTTCTCCGTAAATGCCCGGTGCTCTTGGATTTACGAGAAATTTATTTGCATGGGATTAATTTGATGCTTCGGGTATTCTGCAAAATAGTAACCCAACCACAATATTTTGAGTGGGAGTGTGTGTGGATAAATCCTTAATAAGAAGAAAAAGTTCTATATGACTAATTTCTTTTGTTGTTAGATTAGGCATTTTTCGTGTTGCATTCTGTTTTTGTGCGTGTTTGTAATTCGTACTGTTGTTTAATTTCCTTGCATGTTTGTTATTTATTTGTATTTTTGTGTGTATATGGCTTTATTTATCTATCTGTTGAAAAAAAATATACAGAGATTAAAAAAATATCTAAGGAATTGATGATATCTTCCCCTCTTCCAAAAAAGTGGTAGTTTATCCTTGGAAAAGTATACTATGTTCTTTATGTTGAGGCAACTCGAATAAGAAAATTCAATATTTTCAAGGTATGTCATATTTTGAGGCAAGCGCTTGCTAAAGATTTTTTTTTTTCGTTTGGTTTCCTTCATGGGAGATAAAAATCTATTCATCCGTATGTTTCATTTCTGCAGTAGATCCGTTTGAGTCTGCTACCCTTGAAAGTAACAGAGTAAACCATTCAGATTACGTACTAAATTGGACCCATCGCTGTGCATTTTTAACTCGCTGGATGTGTCGAAAGACTTATCAGGAATCTTTTGTTTCGTTTCATGCCAGTAGAAAGATATTAAAAATTAATTCTCAAACTCCTTATTATAAATACAAAACCACATAGATATATATCTAGTGAGAAAAAGTAATTTTTTTGCATTTGCTTCAAAAATATCAACCATAACTTTAATATTTTCTAATCGTAAAATGTTATCCTCAGTGGTATTTTTAGCCTTGGGCTGAGGAAGGGACATTTGCTAGTTTTTCTTACATAATAAATTAAATTCATTTAATTTTGTATTTCCTTGATTCCAAGGCTATAAATTTGTCACAATTTTAATTTCTACGTATCCCACCCCCTCCCCAACAAATTATTTTTGGTAATTTCTAAAATGAAACAAAAAACTGATCTTAGTTGGTGGTTTGAATGTTAGAAGCGCATACCAAAATTTACTGATTGCATGGCTTGTGAAAGATACCGGAGGAATTTCTAACGAATTTTGGTAAATCTACCATGTTTAATTCTCTTGGGTGGAGGGAGAGGGGAAGTAGCTTGTGAGAATTTTAATTTTTGTTGCTGGTAATAACAATTAGTATTTTCTATTTATTTCGTTAGTTTTTATACTGTTCATCTGACGAAGTCTTTTGATTGTCCCCCAATGCAAGAGCCTGACTAGGTTCGGTCATTTATAAAAACAAATTTACCACAGATAGAAAATGTACTTACTGTGACAGGTACTGGTTGACTGAAGATACTGGTTTTCTGTCACTGGCCTCTGCCACTCTGCCACTAAAAACATATTTAATTCAAACTCAATGGCTCCTGGGTTTGAGCAAGTCTTTCTTAAAGAATTGTCACTAAATATCAATCTTTATTGTAAAGAACGATGGTTGAGGAAGCCCTCATAACTGAAAAAAATCCTTTCGTTTGGATTTTTGATATCGATTTTTCATTTTTTTTATTTATATTTTGACTGTTTCACAGCTCATGTCTCGAAATATTATTCATCCTCCTCCCTCCCACAGCGGAAAGCTTCTTCTGAGAAATCTCCTTTTTATGGATAATTCTTCTTGCAAAAAATTCTTCCTACCCACGAAATAACCCTCCCCCTTTAAAATTGCCATATACTTCCCGATAACAGATGCTACGTTTGAAAAATAAGTAAATTGCACAGCTTACAATCCGTTCCCCGGGGATTAAGAGGGGTCATGGCATCACCTGGAGGCATGTTTGTTGAATTTTCAACTATCCTTAATCAAATTACTATCTCAAAATTTTGAGTTGGTATTTTGTGAAAAAGGAGTGTGTCAGTAGGGGAGGGGGAGGGAACTCGCATTTCATTATTTTTGCCACTTAAGAAGGGTAGTATAACTTTTGATTTTCGATCAATTAAGGTCTCTTCAGATATTTTAGGATAACTGGGCTGATACAATCACCCCTTAAAAAAAATAAAACAGGCGCAAATCCATGATAAAAAAAATTGCAAAATTCCAAATTCTTGTATATATGAGCTTGAAACCTCTACAGTTTATTTTCTGATTGGCTGAATCTGATTGTGATTTTCATTGAGATCGCTTGTTTTTTTGGTGGTGTTTCTCTGTTCTATCAGAAATTGGATAAATTTTCTCTAGCTCAAATTTTTCGATGGCATGCTTAAACAACTTCATATATTTGCAATAAACATAAAAACCAATTATTTTGATACGTCTATTGTTATAAAGACACTGGTTTAAAAAATTTTGGTTACTATTGAGCCAAGTCGCTATTTACTTAGGCTACAGTTCATTACAATAAACTGTTTGAAAATAAAACAATAGGTTGAAAATAAAAAGTTGAAACCAAAATTATAAAAAAAATTAAAAGCACTAAGATTGAAATAGAAATATTGTCAGCAAACTGTAAATGACAATCTGGCCCCAAAGACTAACTTGGCGAGAGGAAACTGACGCTAGTATCGATGAAAAAATAATAGGTATTTCTGGCTTATTCAGAGCAATAATAAGATAAAATAAGCGTAATTTGTGCTTTCAGTAAAAATAGTGTGGCAATAAATTTTTGATTTCAGTTTCTGAATGAAATGCAACCACAAAGCTTGATAAAATACCAAGATACACCAAACATCATATAGCATTGGTACTCTGCCGAACACGGGCATGCAAAGACATTGAACCACGTTCATAACTAAGAAAAACTACTTAACTTCCAAAATGACTATTACACATTAAAAGGAAAGCTAAACTTGCTTGGGATGCTCTGCACCTAATGCTTTTAGGTTACTTTTACCTGTTTTTAACCTTGGTTTCTCATTTTGAGGCTTAGCACCCACTACAATAAAAACTACATTGTTGTATCTTGATGGCCTTTTTATCGAAAATATTATTCACATTTTTTAAAATAAAATGATTTCACTTTCTTTAAATGTTTATCTTTAACCACTTCAAATAATCAGATTTCATTTTCACTACTATTACTACCACTATCAGTTCATTGCATAATCAAGCCATCTGAGGCTAACACATCTACGCATGCTCCACTCCAATCCTAATCTCTTCAAAGCCTCCCTCTTTACACCTTCTTAAGATATTTCAATTTCTCTTAAAACATTCCTTACAATGTCAAATTCTCGCCTTTCTGAAAGAACCGTTCAGCCGTAGAAGGTTGGCCGCCAAGAAATGATCTTTGGCCATTCTGCCATCCTTCACAGAAATAACTTTTTTTTTTAATTTGAGACTGAACGAAGAATTGGGATTATGTAGAAGAAAGCTTTGGAAAGCTTTGTTTGAAAAGCTTGAACGAAGCTTTGAAAATAAGATTTAGGCTTATTTAACACGCTTTTCATGTCATATTTTCTTTTTGTAACTTTAAATTTGATCAAAATTCAATTAACAAAAAAGTGCTTCAAAAATCGGTACTTACATCCCAGAGTTTTGACAGCTAGAACGTTGCTGTATCTGCTTAGTCCCTCACTGGTCCAAACAGCGACCTTGAAAAAGTACTGTGTGCCTGGATCTAAATTGGTAACAGTGAAAACTTCCTTTTTGCTGACGCCACTCTGCCATTCGTCTGTGAGTTTCATATATCTTTTGTACTGTATTATATAATGGTGAGATCTCTTCCATTTCTTTGATCGGGTCCATGTTATGGTAATATCTTGTTTACCTCTGCTGTTCAGACAGAGACCCTTCACAGCTGTAAATTATTTATTAATACCAAAGCTGTACGTATGAAATTTACCAACTCATGAAAAGGCTAAGAAGATAAGTGAGAAAACACATTCCTTAGGGCTGCCCTTGAATCTTGTTAAGTTTCCGCTCAGAAAATCCCAGAGAGAAGGAATGTATCTTAAACAAATTCTCTGCAGTTTTATCAATTTTATAATCAATTTTGTATAGAACTAGATTAAAAAAACTAGTTATTTCAACTGAAAGCAGGAAGCGATATTAAAACTTGAAACGGACAAAAATTATTTCGTATATGAGGTGGATCACCCTCTTACATACCTCGCTCTTTACGCTACATTCTTAAATGAATTGAACAAAAAATAAACTTTAGCATAAAGAATTATGGGATGAGGAGAAGGCGATCCCCTTCATAAACATAATAATTTTTGTCCTTTTTAGTTTTAATATTGCTCATTACTTTCGGTTGACAAAACTTGTATTTAATTTAATTTCTGACCTTTTTAAAAATAAGGCGGGGGAATCAGGCTCTTCCTCCGCGGAAAATTCCCTTTCCCACAAAAGATTCCTCTCCTGAAAAATCTGCCCTGGGGGTCAAGTCATCCTCAAAGACATAGTTATTGGATGTTTCAACTATACTGAAAAATGGCTGTCCTCCAGTATTTTTGATAATTTAAAAAGGAACCTAGAACTTTTGATTTCCGACCAGATGAGCCCTCTCCTGATCTTCTGCGATCGCCTGTTGGATACGATTACCCCCTCCCCCCTGGGGAAAAGAAAAAGAAAATAAACACGAATCCGTGATCATCTTTGTGTGCCGACTGACGTCATGTTTGTCGACTGACGTCATTATAAGGATTGAGCTGTATGCCGTCAGGAAGTTGTTTGTCAACTGACGTCATGTTTGTCGACTGAAGAAATTACAGACCGGGACATCGAGACACAAATGACGACCGGGACACAGGGAATGTAAATGACGACCGGGACACTCAAAGAGAAATTACAGACTGGGACACCGGGACACAAATAACGACCGGGACACAGGGAATATAAATGGCGACCGTGACACAGGAACACAACTACAACGGGGACGCCGGGGGCACAGGGGGATATATAAATGACGACCAGGACACAGGGAATGATCGATTAGCAATCACCATTAACAAAGCTCAAGGGCAATCATTAGAATAATGAGGTATAGATCTGAATAGGGATTGTTTTTCCCATGGACAATTAAAAAGCTAAAAGAAGAAAAATCTAAAAAAAGAAAAAACCTAAAAAGGGAAAAACTTAAAAAAAGGAAAAAAATAAAAAAGGTAAGAAACCAAAAAAAAAGCTAAAAAAACACTAAAAAAGCTGCAAAACTAAAAAGAGAAATACTAAAAAAGAAAAACCAAAAAAGAAACTATATATATATATATATGATATATATATATATATATATATATATATATATATATATATATATATATATATATATATATATATATATATATATATATATATATATATATATATATATATATATATATATATATATATATATATATATATATATATATATATATAAATAAGTTGTTTGTCTGTCTGTCGAGTGACGTCATGTCATCATGTCGTCATGTTGTCATGAAGTTAGTTGTCGTCATGTTTGTTATGACGATGCCGTCATTAAAAGTGTTTAAGAAAATCGTTCAAAGACAAATTTTTAATTGTAAGAAGATCGTGGACGGAAAAATATTTAATCGTGAAATGACTGAAGAACCTACAAGGGCAACAGACACACAACTTTCGAGTTACGTCATGTCATCATGTCGTCATGTCGTAATGAAGTTAGTTGTCGTCATGTTCGTTATGACGATGAGGTCATTAAAAGTATTTAAGAAAATCGTTCTTAGACAAATTCTTAATTGTAAGAAGATCGTGGACGGAAAAATGTTTAATTGTAAAATGACTGAAGAGCCTACAATGGCAACAGACACACAACTTATGACGTCAGGTGACGTCATGTTTCTGTGTCGACTGACGTCATGAAGTTAGTTGTCGTCTTTTTTGCTATGACGGTGACGTCATTAACGGTATTTAAGACATTTGTTCACGGAAAAATGTTTAATTGTAAAATGACTGAAGAACCTACAATGGCAACAGCCGAGGAAGCTGCTCAATGAGTTTATGCCAAAAAACTTGCTGCTGATAGAGAAAGTAAGAAAAGAAAGCGTTCCGAGGAATCACAAGAACAGCAAGAAAACAGGCTTGCAGCTGATAGAGAAAGTAAGAAAAGAAAGCGTGCCGGGGAATCACAAGAACAGCAAGAAAACAGGCTTGCGGCTAAAGAACGCAAAACCGCGCAGTTAGATGAAAATCCACCTGGACAGCGAGAGTCAAAACATATCAAAACTGAAAATGATAGCGATGATGATTGGGTTTGGGATTTTGACTTGGATAAGGTCATCAATGCCTACCAGATTTAAGTTAAAAAAACAAAGGTTCGTCGATAAGTACTTCATAGTGACGCTGAAAAATAAAGAAGAAAAAGAAAACTGAAAAAAGAAAATAGGTAAAAAACAAAAAAAAACTAAAAAGAAAAAACACTCAAAGAGAAATTACAGACCGGGACACAAATGACGACCGAGACAGAGGGAATATAAGTGACGACCGGGAACCTCAAAGAGAAATTACAGACTGGGACACCCGGACAAAAATTACGACTGGGACACAGGGAATATAAATGACGACCAGGACACAGGGACACAACTACAACGGGGACGCCGGGGGCACAGGCGGGATATATAAATGACGACCGGGACACAGGGATTGTTCGAATAGAAATTACAGACCGGGACACCGGGACACAAATGACGACCGGGACACCGGGACAAAGGGAATATAAATGACGACCGGGACACTCAAAGAGAAATTACAAACTGGGACACCGAGACACAAATGACGACCGGGACACAGGGAATATAAATGACGACCGGGACACAGGGACACATCATTAGAATAATGAGGTATTGATCTGAATTAGGATTGTTTGTCCCATGGACAATTATATGTTGCATGTTCAAGAGTCAGTAAACCTGACAATCTATTTATATGCACAGACAATGGGACAGCGAAGAATGATGAATATTCGCATGTTTTACGTAGTTAAAAAGATATGTTTATATCTATCTCTATTCACAGGTGGGACACAGGGACACAACTACAATGGCGCGTAACTAATATGGCGCGTAACGACTTACGCGCGCGGGGGGGCTTGGGGGGGCGCGAAGCGCCCCACCATCTAGGTGATGGGGTGGCGCGAAGCGCCACCCCAACAGCTAGTATATATATATATATATATATATATATATATATATATATATATATATATCTATATATATAAAAATAAGTTGTCTGTGTGTGGATCTGTGGATCTGTGGATCAGGTGACGTCATGTTTGTCCGCATATGACGTCTGAATTATTTCACACTGATACAAAATAAGAAAAAAACTAAAAAAGGTAAAAACTACAAAAAAACTAAAAAGAAAAAAAAAACTAAAAAAGCTAAAAAACTAAAAAAAACTAAAAAAAGGTAAAAATCTAATAACTAAAAAAAAACTGAAAAAAATAAAAAAAGGCAAAAACTACAAAAAAATAAAAACTAATAAAAAAACTAAAAAAGCTAAAAAACTAAAAAAAACTAAAAAAAAACTAAAAAAAGGTAAAAAACTAAAAAAAAACTAAAAACTAAAAAAGAAAAAAACTAAAAAAAGGAAAAAACTGAAAAATAAAAGAGAAAAAGAAAACTAAAAAAATATGAATATATATATATAAAAATAAGTTGTTTGTGGGTTATGTCTGTCTGTCTGTCTGTCGAGTGACGTCGTGTTTGTCCGCATATGACGTCTGAATTATTTCACACTAATACAAAAGAAGAAAAAAAACTAAAAAAGGTAAAAACTACAAAAAAACTAAAAAGAAAAAAACTAAAAAAGCTAAAAAACTAAAAAAAACTAAAAAAAGGTAAAAAACTAAAAACTAAAAAAAACTGAAAAAACTAAAAAAAGGCAAAAACTAAAAAAAAACTAAAAACTAATAAAGAAAAAACTAAAAAAAGGAAAAAACTGAAAAATAAGAGAAAAAGAAAACTAAAAAAATATTAATAAATATAAAAAATATAAATATAAATATAATATAAATTAGCAATCAACAAAGCACCGAGACACAAATGACGACCGGGACACAGGGAGTATAAATGACGACCAGGACATAAGTAAAAAAAAAAAACTAAAAAAACTAAAAAAATGGTAAAAACTACAAAAAAACTAAAAACTAATAAAAAAACTAAAAAATCTAAAAATCTAAATAAACTAAAAAAGAAAAAAAAGAAAAAAGGAAAAAAATAAAGGAGAAAAACAAAACTAAAAAACGAATGTATATACAGACCGGGACACCGGGATACAAATGACGACCGGGACACAGGGAATATAAATGACGACCGGGACACAGGGACACAACTACAATGGGGACGCCGGGGGGCACAGGGGGATATAAATGACGACCGGGACACCGGGACACAAGGAATATAAATGACGCCCGGGACACTCAAAGAGAAATCACAGACTGGAACACCGGGACACAAATGACGACCGGGACACAGGGAATATAAATGACGACCGGGACACAGGGACATAACTACAAAGGGGACGCCGGGGTGCACAGGGGGATATATAAATGACGATGGCGACTCAGGGAATGGTCGATTAGCAATCACCATCAACAAAGCTCAAGGGCAATCATTAGAATCATGAGGTATAGATCTGAATACGGATTGTTTTCCCATGGACCATTATATGTTGCATGTTCAAGAGTCGGTAAACCTGACAATCTATTTATATGCACAGACAATGGGACAGCAAAGAATGTTGTATATTCGCAAGTTTTACGTAGTTAAAACCATATATATATATATCTATCTATATTCACAGGTGGGACATAGGGACACAACTACAATGGCGCGTAACTATTATGGCGCGTAACGACTTACGCGCGCGGGGGGGCTTGGGGGGGGGCGCGAAGCGCCCCCACCAACTAGGTGTTGGGGTGGCGCGAAGCGCCACCCCAACAGCTAGTATATATATATATATATATATATATATATATATATATATATATATATATATATATATATATATATGTATATATATATATATATATATATATATATATATATATATATATATATATATATATATATATATATATATATACTAGTTGTGTCCCTGTATCCCACCTGTGAATATATATATATATATATATATATATATATATATATATATATATATATATATATATATATATATATATATATATATATATATATATATATATATATATATATATCTATATATATATAAAAATAAGTTGTCTGTCTGTCTGTGGATGGATCAGGTGACGTCATGTTTGTCCGCATATGACGTCTGAATTATTTCACACTAATACAAAAGAAGAAAAAAACTAAAAAAGGTAAAAACTACAAAAAAAACTAAAAAAACTAAAAAAAACTAAAAAAAGGTAAAAAACTAAAAAAAACTAAAAAAAGGTAAAAATCTAATAACTAAAAAAAAACTGAAAAAAATAAAAAAAGGCAAAAACTACAAAAAAAATAAAAACTAATAAAAAAACTAAAAAACCTAAAAAACTAAAAAAACTAAAAAAAACTAAAAAAAGGTAAAAAACTAAAAAAAACTAAAAACTAAAAAAGAAAAAAATTAAAAAAAAGGAAAAAACTGAAAAATAAAAGAGAAAAAGAAAACTAAAAAAATATGAATAAATATATATAAAAATAAGTTGTTTGTGGGTTATGTCTGTCTGTCAGTCTGTCGAGTGACGTCGTGTTTGTCCGTATATGACGTCTGAATTATTTCACACTAATACAAAAGAAGAAAAAAAACTAAAAAAGGTAAAAACTACAAAAAAAACTAAAAAGAAAAAAAACTAAAAAAGCTAAAAAACTAAAAAAAACTAAAAAAAAAGGTAAAAAACTAAAAACTAAAAAAAACTGAAGAAACTAAAAAAAAGGCAAAAACTAAAAAAAAACTAAAAACTAATAAAAAACTAAAAAAGCTAAAAAACTAAAAAAACTAAAAAAAGGTAAAAAACAAAAAAAAACTAAAAAAGCTAAAAAACTAAAAAAACTAAAAAAAACTAAAAAAAGGTAAAAAAACTAAAAAAAAATAAAAACTAAAAAAGAAAAAAACTAAAAAAAGGAAAAAACTGAAAAATAAAAGAGAAAAAGAAAACTAAAAAAATATGAATAAATATATATAAAAATAAGTTGTTTGTGGGTTATGTCTGTCTGTCTGTCTGTCGAGTGACGTCGTGTTTGTCCGCATATGACGTCTGAATTATTTCACACTAATACAAAAGAAGAAAAAAACTAAAAAAGGTAAAAACTACAAAAAAAACTAAAAAGAAAAAAAACTAAAAAAGCTAAAAAACTAAAAAAAACTAAAAAAAGGTAAAAAACTAAAAACTAAAAAAACTGAAAAAACTAAAAAAAGGCAAAAACTAAAAAAAAACTAAAAACTAATAAAAAAACTAAAAAAGCTAAAAAACTAAAAAAACTAAAAAAAGGTAAAAAACAAAAAAAAACTAAAAACTAAAAAAGAAAAAACTAAAAAAAAGGAAAAAACTGAAAAATAAGAGAAAAAGAAAACTAAAAAAATATTAATAAATATAAAAAATATAAATATAAATATAATATAAATTAGCAATCAACAAAGCACCGAGACACAAATGACGACCGGGACACAGGGAGTATAAATGACGACCAGGACATAAGTAAAAAAAAAACTAAAAAAACTAAAAAAATGGTAAAAACTACAAAAAAACTAAAAACTAATAAAAAAACTAAAAAATCTAAAAATCTAAAAAAAACTAAAAAAGGTAAAAACTAAAAGAACTAAAAAAGAAAAAAATAAATGACGAAACTCAAAGAGAAAGCGACCAGGACAAAAGGAATGTTCGATTAGCAATCAACAAAGCACCGGGACACAGGGAGTATAAATGACGACCAGGGCATAAGTAAAAAAAAAAAACTATCTATATATATAAAAATAAGTTGTCTGTGGATCTGTGGATCGTGGATCAGGTGACGTCACCTGAAAAAACTGGATCAGGTGACGTCAAAACTGAAAAAACTAAAAAAAGGCAAAAACTACAAAAAAAACTAAAAACTAATAAAAAAAAATACACCGGGATACAAATGACGACCGGGACACAGGGAATATAAATGACGACCGGGACACAGGGACACAACTACAACGGGGACACCGGGGGAAACAGGGGGATATAAATGACGACCGGGACAAAAAAACTAAAAAGAAAAAAAAATAAAAACTAATAAAAAAACTAAAAAATCTAAAAATCTAAATAAGCTAAAAAAGAAAAAAAAGGAAAAAAATAAAGGAGAAAAACAAAACTAAAAAACGAATGTATATACAGACCGGGACACCGGGATACAAATGACGACCGGGACACAGGGAATATAAATGACGACCGGGACACAGGGACACAACTACAACGGGGACACCGGGGGAAACAGGGGGATGTAAATGACGACCGGGACACCGGGACAGGGAATGGTCGATTAGCAATCACCATCAACAAAGCTCAAGGGCAATCATTAGAATCATGAGGTATAGATCTGAATACAGATTGTTTTCCCATGGACCATTATATGTTGCATGTTCAAGAGTCGGTAAACCTGACAATCTATTTATATGCAAAGACAATGGGACAGCAAAGAATGTTGTATAAGTTTTACGTAGTTAAAACCATATATATATATATATATATATATATATATATATATATATATATATATATATATATATATATATATATATATATATATATATATCTATAGACAATGGGACAGCAAAGAATGTTGTATAAGTTTTACGTAGTTAAAACCATATATATATATATATATATATATATATATATATATATATATATATATATATATATATATATATATATATATATATATATATATATATATATATATCTATATTCACAGGTGGGACATAGGGACACAACTACAATGGCGCGTAACTATTATGGCGCGTAACGACTTACGCGCGCGGGGGGGCTTGGGGGGTTCGCGAAGCGCCCCCACCAACTAGGTGTTGGGGTGGCGCGAAGCGCCACCCCAACAGCTAGTATATATATATATTACTTATTAATCCATGTTCCTTTGCCAAGTGATATCGTTACTTAGATCTGGGAGCAATAAAAGGCAGCGCAATGGTACTGCTTAGGTAAAGAGCGATGAACTTGAATTGCGGGGTACTTCATATAGAAGGAGGTGTCGTAAAAACTTCAAAAGGATCCATTCGATTGGAAACTGCAAGTTTTAATTTTATTTTTAATTGTTGAAAGTGACTGAAGAGCAACCAGCCCCCCTCCCGTTTCCCACGCCCATCATTTCCCAGAATATTTTCAATCAAATTTATAGAAAGCCATTTTGTTCAGATTAGTTGAAAGATCCTGTAATTATGTCTTTGAAGAAGAAAACCTCCCCCATATCCATTAGGGCAAGGGTTTTAAGTTAGATCCGGGGGGCATATAAAGTTTTCATTGAAAGGCTGGTTGTATAAACTTTGGAGGGGTCTTGTTAGATGGGAAATCAGTGCTTTTCTGATAGTCGATAGCAATTATAGGGCAACCATTCCTCTCCCCATCCATTATTTCTCCAAGCATATTTAATCTAAATTCTATGATAGCCTATTGTTAAACGTATTTAAGAGACCCAGGAATTATGTTTTTTTTTTAATGAAAGCCCCCTCCCAAATGATCTTATATTGTATATACTTAGGTTTTGGCTGATTCAGTTGGAAATCAGAAGTACTAGTGTTTTTTTAAATTCAAAAGTGATAGGAGGGCAACTAGCCACCCCCCCCCCCAATGTTCTATTTTCCTAAATGCATCTGATATAAATTTTGACGTCAGCATTCAGTTAAAATTAGCCTAAATATCATTTGAAAAGGTTTTTGGAGTTGAACCCCTCAGAACCTTGGGGCACGGGTTGCAACTTGTGCTGTGAACGCACAAAAAGTTCTTATGGAAAAAGTAGTATTAACGTTTGAGGAGGCTCATTTAATTGGAAATTGAAATTTATAGTTCCGTTTTAAGAGCCAAAAGTGATGGAGGGTCTATCCCCCCTGACGCCATAAGTTTCCCCCTAACATATCTTATCTAAATTGTGAGATTATCACTTTGTTAAAATTTTTTCAAAGAACATATAACAAAGCCTCCAGGGTGGACATAACCAACTATAGCCCTTCGGGCAAGGGTTTAAGCTATTTTTTTTTGGGGGGGGGGCATATAAGATTTTCATGGATTGGGTGGTCATATGAGCTTTGGATAGGGCTCACTTGATTGGAAATTAGAAGTTATAGTGCTCTTTTGAAGAGTCACAAGATAATTTAGCACAACTAGCTCCCCCCACGCCCATCCTTTTCTAAAACAAATATCCTACCAATATTTTAAGACATCTATATTCTTCAGCATTGCTCAAAGATTCAGTAATTATACCTCTGGGGGTGTCAACCCCCTCGCTGCCTCCAGAATGTAGGCTGTAGTTTAAGCAATTCTTAATTGTTTACCCATGATATATCTTGTTGAAAAGAGTGTGCATGTTTGATCTATATTTTCCAAAAATACAAAAGGTATTCAGGTAAGTCTTTTAAAGAAAGTTGAGGGGTGTGTTGAACTAAACCAAAACACGCTATGTGTATACGGGCCGTAAGAAGGGCTCAACTCAGGAATGACTTGGAAGATTAATTTAGAATTATCAGAAAATGCTAAGGCTTGACTTGATTTTGTTAAACAAGAAACAATATACATAAATCTTATGCAAAGGAGACAGGGAGGCAACTCGTTTCGTCTCCTTTAACAATAGAGAGAGAAAAAAGAAGAAGGAAATACGCCTCAATAACTCAAACGGAGCACATAGAAAGAGAGAAAGAGAGAAAGAGAGAGAGAGAGAGAAGAAGCGGGAAAAAAAGTCGACTCATGGAGACACGTATGGGACTTATAAACTAATTTATAAATAAATCACTTTACATTCAGTATCCGCTACTATAGGCAGAAAGAACTATCTCTTTCAATTTCTTTTTATATCTATAGATTGATGGCGACTCACTTATTAAATCAAGTAGTTTATATTTATTGGCAATCTCAGGAAGTTGATATCTTAAGCTTTGTCTTGATCTCTTGATCATCTTTAATAAAAGGAAAAAGAAACTTATTCCTTGCTCTTGATGATAAATGGCTATGTTTATTTTCAACCAAGAGTTTCATGTTATTGAAAGTATCCCTACGTTGGATTTGTAAAAACCATATGCCTATATTAAGGTGAAAAATTTGTTGTAAATGAAGAATATCAAGAAATAAAAAAGATTTTTTAGTTTCAGATAATTCTTTTGTCTTCCTAGGGTGTGTTAAAAAAAGTCCAGGATTCTTATTGCCTTGTTTTGGACAATTTGGAGTCTTCGTAAATGTGAATGGAATATCAAGATTTAAACGGTCGGGCAATATTGAAAATAGCATTCCACTAATGAAAAATATAATTTTCTCACTATTTGGTAAGGAAACAGGAAATTTAATCTATAAAAACAGCCGAGATACCTGGATACTATTGTACTCTCAAACTTCTCCTAAAAACCACAATTTCCTACTTCTCTAGGTTAGGTATTAGTCGATTAGCATGAAACCAAGAATTTACATTAAAAGCAACAGTTTTGAGGGCCATTCGTAGGTCCTCCTCGTTGCCAGCCTTTAAACTGATTGCTGTGTCATCTGCAAACAATAATGGTAATTCATCGTCCGAAGGCATGCATTTTAGAAGGTCATTTATGTACATAAAAAAAGTAACGGCCCCAATACAAACCCTTGTGGAACCCCTATTTTTTCTAAAGGAAAACTATGAGATGATTCCTCGCCAACTTGGACTGTAAAACTTCTTTCTAATAAATAAGATCTCAATAACTCAAGAGCTATTCCACGAATTCCTACATTTTCCAATTTATCAAAAATAATTGCTTGTTCTATTGTATCAAAAGCTTTTTTAATGTCAAAAAATATAGTTGCCACCCAGTAACTATCATCCATAGCATCTGATAAGAAATTATGTAAAGCAGCTACTGCTTGCTCTGTTGGCCTACCACGCAAGAAACCAAACTGATTGGGAGAAGAAAAAATTCTTCTTTACCAGAAATGAAGTAAATCTACTCTATTTTTTTCAAAAACTTTAGAAATAGGTGATAAAATAGCAATAGGCCTGTAATTATTCGGATTATCTTTATCACCTTTTTTACACAAACGTAAAAAAAAACATTTTTGATGCAAGAATTAAAAATAAATAAAAGCGGCTGACTAAGTACTTCAGCTAATTTTTTAAACAGAGAAGTCGACATACCGTCACATCCTATCGAAAATCCGTTTTTCAAAGTAACAGCTTCTTGAAATTCCAAGAACTGGATAGGGTACATAAAAATACTCTTACCTAATCTATTTGGAATATATTTTCTATGATTATGTGTCCCAACAGGAATTTGATCCACCAGATCACGTCCAATTTTTCTAAAATGGTTAGCAAATGCTTCTGCCATTACTCTCTCATCCGCTATTTTATCTCCTTCATTAGTTATTCTTTAATTTATTATTTTCCATGTTTTCCGCGGTGAATCGTATTCACGCAATTCCTTTTGATAATATTTTGCTTCTGTCTCTCTGAGAACAATTACCCTCTTATAACCCTAATAAGGCAGATGATCAATTGACCAAAAAGACAAAATTTGCACGCTACTAATGCTACAACTACCACAACTTCTACTGCCACCACTACTACAACTAAAACCACAGTAAAACGCTTAATTTATTGAAGGGAAATTCGAACTAAATCATAAGACACTGTTTGCATGCAAATTATCAAAAATGCGTATCTCAAGAGTGGATTTGATTACTAAGTTGGAACTTTCAGAGAATGATTAAAGGTAGGAGTAGTTGATCAAAGGGCAACACGTGAAAGCTATTACTACTGCTGCCATATTCACTACCACTTCTGCTACTTCAACTACTAACTCTATTGCAACTACTTGTAAGGCTACGAGAATTAAGATGAAATCACAAAAAGTATACGAATATACAGGTTATTAAAAGTACACATCAGCAATATCATAGCAAATACTAACTGTATTAAGTTGAAGTTTCCAAGACTTGATGAGAATTATCTTCAAAAGGCAATAAGTTGATACTGCTGCTGCTGTTAATTTAGTTGAAAAACTTTTTTCATAAAAAAAGTTTTTCAAAGAAAGTAGAGCTCCAATTAGACAAAAATTGTTCAAAAAAGCCAAATAATCTTCCAAGTGGAAGACTACAACAAATCACTATCAATAAATAAATGATACCCAAAACGAAAAGAAATTACAATAAATACCAGATTCAAATTCAGAAAATTTAAAAATTAAATTAATATGGTTGACAACCCCCATACCTTATCAAGACCAGGTCATAATTTGCACTTTGCTGAAAAATACCATGGATTGTCAGTTTAAATTATCCTACATGGTTAAAAATGTTTAAATTTTAATATGTATTTTGTTTTCAGTAAAGTACAAATTATAAGTGTCGTAAAAGGTTAGAGAAGATGCTGATCATTATTCTCAGCCATGTTGCCCTCCTCTTAAGACACATTTTAGACAATACTTCGAATAAAGACAACATTGGATATCTAAGGGGAAAATACAATCATGATTAAATCGGAACAATGCACGAAGAAAGGGTATACATACTATGATCAGCTTCATGCGATCGATCTCCATGTTTCCTCCACCTTAATGTAATACACAACACCAAAAGCAAAACGCCAAATGCAACAGCCAATCCAACACTGATTGAAGTGACGTTATTTTCCTAAAGAAGAACTAAATTTAACGATTTATAGGAAGCTAGTGCATTTGACATAGGCAACAAAAGTGCAAATTTTTATCACAGTTTAATGTTGAATTTTATTAGTTGGGTCTGCCATCATGCCTTTAGGATGATGGTCCAAATCTGGACATTGGTGGAGGATGGAGGATGGACATTGTTTTCAAAATAACCGTTACAAAGGAGCACCATATATATATATATATATATATATATATATATATATATATATATATATATATATATATATATATATATATATATATATATATATATATATATATATATGTATGTATATTAGTTTGCATTATTGAAAGTCTTAATTTAATTGGATTCATTAAGCCTAAAAAGAGAAGAAACATTTAAAATGTATTTTGTCTTCAGTAAAGTGCAAATTATGTTCTGGTCCGACCAAATTATGTTCTGGTTCGGCCCAAACTATTTTCTGGTTCTGCTATTATGTTCAGCCTATATGGTGCCCGTCCTACTCCTCTCATCTTCTGGAGTAACGTGGAAAAGTAGGACTGAATTCATATACACTCTCCTGGTTTTTAGAGCTCAAAGAATAGTTTTGAAAGTTGTCATTGGCATTTTTGCTAAACGCAGTAACGTTGAACTACTGCACAGACCTTAAACACCGTTCCCTAAACAGGATAGGCAGACTTTACACAGGATAGGTTAAGAAAATTAGAATTTCGTAGGTAGTTAGAATATTTTGGTGACATATGACCTCACTTACCCTCACTTACCCTGTTTTTCAAACAGTTCGTGGTAACGAACTGTAGTAAGGAGCGACCCGGCTCAATAGTAAACGAAACTCTAAAAAACAGAATTTTGATGCTAAAATATACATCAAAAGAATCAGATTTTTATGCTGATTTTAAATATATAAGTTTCATCAAATTTAGTCTTTGTCATCAAAAGTTGCGAGCCTGAGAAAATCTGCCTTATTTTTGAAAATAGGGAGAAACACCCCCTAAAAGTAATAGAAGCTTAACGAAAATCACACCATCACATTCGGCGTATCAGAGAATCCTATAACAAAAATTTCAAGCTCCTCTCGGCAAAAATGTGGAATTCGGTATTTTTTGCCAGAAGACAAATCACGGGTGCGTGTTTATTTGTTTTTTTGTCTTTTTTTTTGTTTTTTTCCCCAGGAGTCATCGTATCGACCAAGTGGTCCTAGAATGTCGCAAGAGGGCTCATTCTAACGGAAATAAAAGTTTTAGTGCCCTTTTTAAGTGACCGAAAATATTGGAGGGCACCTAGGTCCCCTCCCACGCTCATTTTTTCTCCAAAGTCAACGGATCAAAATTTTCAGATAGCCATTTTGTTCCGCATAGTCAAAAACCATAATAACTATGTCTTCGGGAATGACTTACTCCCCCACAGTCCCTGGGGGAGGGGCTGCAAGTTACAAACTTCGACCAATGTTTACATATAATAATGGTTATTGGGAATTGGGAAGTGTACAGACGTTTTCAGGGGGATTTTTTTTTGTTTTGGGGGTAGGGTTGAGGGGAGGGAGCTATGTGGGAGGATCTCTCCTTGGAGAAATATGTCATGGGGGAACAGAAATTCAATGAAAAGGGCGCAGGATTTTCTAGCATTACTATAAAAAAAAACAATGAAAAAATAAACATGGAAAAGTTTTTTCAATTTAAAGTAAGGAGTAGCATTGAAACTTAAAACGAACAGAGATTATTACGCATATGAGAGGTTCTAAAAATACTTTAGCATAAAAAGTGAGGTATTTAGGAGGAGATAAATACCTCGCTCTTTATGCTATAGTATTTTTAGTAATTTCAACTATTTATTCTACGGCGTTCATTCTTAAAGAATTGGGACAAAACTTACGATTTAGTGTAAAGAGCGAGGTATTAACGAGGGTACAAACCCCCTCATATACATAATACAAATTTAAGAATATAAAAGTTTGTTAAGTAAGTCTATTCTTAAGTTACGTATATTTTTTACTAATAAAAACATTCATTAAAAATTAAAATTTATAGTTGCCTTTTTATGTAACCGAAAAATTGCAGGGCAACTAGGCCTCCTTCCCCACCCCTTATTTCTCAAAATCGTCTGATCAAAACTAAGAGAAAGCCATTTAGCCAAAAAAAGAATTAATATACAAATTTCATTTTAATAATTTATGTGTGGAGAGCCAAAATCAAACATGCATTAATTCAAAAACGTTCAGAAATTACATAAAAAACTAGTTTTTTTTAACTGAAAGTTAGGAGCGACATTAAAACTTAAAACGAACAGAAATTACTCCGTATATAAAATGGGTTGTCCCCTCCGCAATCCTTTGCTCTTTACGCTAAAATTTGACTCTTTGCCACAATTCTGATTTTTAAAGCAATTAAAAGCTTTAGCGTAAAGAGCGAAGAATTGCGGAGGGGACAACCCATTTCATATACGGAGTAATTTCTGTTCGTTTTAAGTTTTAATGTCGCTCCTTACTTTCAGTTAAAAAAGTTAGTTTTTTTATGTAATTGGATCAAAAGGATGAATGTAACGCTGCGGTAGCCTTTAAGAGATGCGGTTTCTAAAGAGAGTTATTCACCTTCTTTATCTATTGTAGAAGAAAATGTCTTTTACCAAGTGTTGATAGCAAAATAAAAGCAAGGACTAGGATTCAAACTTAAAACGAAGTAAAATTATTAGGAATAGGAGGGGGCTATGCCCTCCTCAATACATCCCTCTCCACGATAAAGTTTTTTAGCAATGTAAAAAAGATTTTTATTATAATTAAATGGCCCTTGTGTTTCGGGATTTTTTGCTAAAGAATTGACACATAAGTGTCAAACTTCAGTGCAAAGACCTAAGTATTAAGGAGAGTAATCTCTCCATATTCTGAACAATTTCTGCTCGTTCGAGCTTCAATGCTGCTCCTTACTTTTTAGCTAAAACAACTTGTTTCTTATTTTCTAATCTCTTGTCAAATAATACAAGGAAGTCCATCTCATTTCCACGGCAGATTCTCTCGCGCAAAAAATTTCAACAGAATGTTTATCCCGGCATTCCCCCCTTTGGAAAATTTTTCCCTTGTCAACTAAGTCTTTGTTGACAACTCCTGTATTTCGTAATTACTACCCTTTCTTGTTTCATGCATTGAGAATCAGAAACTATTTTCACTGTTGAGAAGTTAGAATATTTTGGTGACATATGACCTCACTTACACTGTTTTCTTCTGTATTAGCCAGCATAACTTTTTCAAAAGCTAATCAAGACAGTTTCAAGTAAATTTCAAGAAAGTCATTCTCTCAACCTCTGACGTAAAAAGCGTTCCTGCAATGCCAAGGATAAGTAATCATGGTTCCTGGATAAGCTACCATGGGATACAAGAATGAACTGTAAAACATTATATACGACGTCTGCTGTGAATTTTAATCTACTAGTAGCAAAATCTATCACTCTTGAAATATATCACAATAACAACCGTCAAACAATTTCATCTCATTCTTTTATTTAACCCGTTTTAAATGTTATTTAAGTGCTTATTATGCAACGCCTATCATATTGCTCATCAAGCTGTGACTATGTATTAGTACCAATCTTATTGGGCGTGATCAAATAAAGAAGAAAGTTAGCAAAACACGATTACCCTCAAATTCATAGATGAATCTCAAATTCATAAGGTGCTAGGAACACAAAATAATAAAAAGATGTTCAGCTATATGTAATTACAACTCTTCGCCTTTACGGAACTGCCAATTTCAAGAAATGGATACAACAAATTTTGAGAGCAATATTAAAAGATTTCAGACTTAAGTTAAGTAAAAAAAAAAACAATGAAAGTTAATAAATTACATGCAAAACTATAAAAAATAAAAGAAAATCGTTTACATTTTCGATTTTTGGGGCTAGATCCTTTTCCTCTTCGTGGTCATCCTTCACCAATATTCCAATTTCCAACGAATCTTCTTTCCCCTAGAAAAAAGAAAAAGGATTTAATTTATAAGATTCTGAGAGTAATAAAGTGACAAATGCCAAAGAAAGTTGTAATTTGATAAATGGTATGTTAGATATTATTTCATAAGTAATATAATAAATCCGAAATACCAAAAAATTCCTATTAAATATTTTTTTATATTTCAAAAATATGTTTGAAGCTGTAGAGTACTCGTATCCTCCAAAAAGAAAAAGTTACTGTTGTCGTGAAAACCGTCTAAATTGAATTTTCTGTCATGAAGTTCAGCTTCAGTCATGAAGTACCGCCGTGGAATAAAAAAGAGCCAAAGACATGATGCATTCTTTGTATATGGTAAGCTCACTTTGAAAGAAAATTAAAATCCCAAGCTTTGAAAACCTTTTTTCTTTTATTAGTCTTCAGGTGTAATTATACTGAACCAACCGTCATTGAACATTGGATAAGGGCCCATTGAACTGAAAACTGAAAATACTTAAAACTGAATCACCCAAATACTTAATACTGAAAACTGAAAGTTACTTGCCCATGGCAAGTATCTTTCTTAAAAATGAGCGTGAAAACCATGATTGCTTGCATTACAAGCATATACATGTACGTATGTACATTTCTACGTTTAATTTAAGCATTAATAGAAGACATGCACAGAAACTCTTTCTTAGTTAGAATCTAATAAAGATTATTAGACATGATTCCCTATCATGTCTTTTTTTCCAACCAGTTATAAAAAAAAACGCTCTCCCTCTTTTCATTTTGAAAAATGATCATCCTTCCTGCTCAAGACGGGGAAATGAAATTATTCTATGTAGCAGGGTTGTTCGCAATGTTGTTAAGCCAGTGTATAAGAAAGATGATGCGAGTGAGAGTAATAATTATCGAGGCATTAGTCTGATCTCCTTAGGTAGCATACTACTTCGTAGTATGATACTTCTTAGGCAGAGAGATGCCGTAGACAAAATTATAGTAGTAGTAGTAGCGGTAGTAGTAGAGCAATTTTAATGAAAATAATCATTTTTTATACAATAGTACAACAAAAGTGCGAGCTTACGAGGATGTGCTAAAATAAACAAAGAAAAAGAGTAAGGAAGTTATGATGTTGGTAGACTTCAGGATGAAAATTTGAGAAAAAAATTCCAGGAACAGTTGAGTACTAAACTTGAGGGTTTAAAATTTGACAATGTGGAAGATGGATGGAATAATTTCAGAAAAACAATTTGTGAAGTTGCTGATGGTGTCCTAGGGAAGAGTGCTAAGACAGCAACTAGGAATATTAGTGAAAAAGCTTTAGGTTTAATAGAGAGTAGAAGGGGTTTGTATAAGAATTATCTGAGCGATAGGTCGTATGAAAACAAAAGGAATGTAAAGAAAGTGGAGAAAGCATTAAAATATGAACTAAGGAGATGTGAAATGGAGGCGATGGATAAAATTGCTGAGGATCTGGAAGATGCGGCTAGACGGCATAATAGTAAAATATTATACTGGCATGTTAATAAATTGAAAGGGAGTAGCCGATCCGGACTAGTCCCAGTTAAAGATAGAAATGGGGTCACAATTAGTGATAAGGAAAAAGTTAAAGAAAGATGGGTGGAACATTTTGAGAATGTGCTAAACCGAGATACAGTTGCAGGAAAAGATATAGATGAAAATGAAAAAGTTTGTGATACCTTGGATGTGAAGGAAGATTTGTTTAGTGAGGAAGAATTAGCGACAGTACTAGAAGGATTAAAAAATAATAAGGCCCCAGGTGCTGATAGTATGATTAATGAGTTCCTTAAATATGGTGGCTCTGAGGTTAGGAATAAGCTACTGAAGATTATGAACATGATTTTTGAAAAAGGGGAAGTACCCAATGATTTTAGGAAAACCTTAATTAAACCACTGTATAAGAAAGGTGACAAGAGTGAATGTCGGAATTATCGAGGCATTAGTCTGGTCTCTGTAGGTAGCAAATTACTGAGTAATATGATACTTTTTAGACTGAGACATGCTGTAGACAAAGTTTTAAGGGAAGAACAATGCGGTTTTAGAAAAGGTAGAGGATGTGTCGACCATGTTTTCACTCTTAGGTTAATAATTGAGAAGTCCCTTCGTTGTCAAACACCTTTGGTCCTTAGTTTTATCGATTATGAGCAAGCTTTCGATTCTGTTGATAGAACAGCGTTAACAAAGGTCTTATCGTTATATGGTATACCAGAAAAATACATTAAAGTGATTTGCGCTATGTACGAGAATAATACTGCTGCGGTTAAGGTAGGAAATGAGGTTAGCAACTGGTTTTGTATTAAATCAGGAGTTAAGCAGGGTTGTGTTCTATCCCCCTTTATATGGATCATTTTGATGGACTTCGTCTTAAGGAGCACAGGAAAGGCAATTGGAGACCATGGAATCAAATGGGGAGGAAGAACGCTCCTGGACTTAGATTATGCTGATGATTTAAGCATATTAGATGAAAGTGTGAGCAAAATGAATGAATTTTTAGAGGTTTTACGAGTTCAGGGTGCTAAAATAGGCTTGAAAATTAATGTTAAGAAGACTAAGTCACTAAGGTTAGGAATAAGTGAAGATGAACAGGTGACCTTAGGTAACGAAAAGATTGATCAGGTTGGGAGCTTCAGTTACCTTGGTAGTATTATTAGTAAAGATGGTGGGAGCAGTGAAGATGTTAAAAGTAGAATAGCTAAAGCTCAGGGTGTTTTTTCACAGTTAAAAAAAGTTTGGAAGAATAGAAAGATAAGCCTACAAACCAAGATTAGAATATTGGAAGCTACAGTGATGACAGTGGTCAAATATGGCTCTGAAGCATGGACACTCCGAAAAGCAGATGAAAATTTACTAGATGTTTTCCAGAGAAATTGCCTACGGATTGTTCTGGGTACCCGGCTGACTGACCGTATTTCAAACAGTAGGTTGTACGAAAAGTGTGGTTCAATCCCGCTTTCTGGGGCTATAATGAAAGAAAGGTTGAGATGGCTAGGCCACGTTCTACGGATGAAGGATGACAGATTACCGAAGATTGTCCTTTTTGGCCAACCGTCTGGGGCTACACGGAGAGCAGGTCGTCCTTGTCTGGGTTGGGAGGATGTCATAAATAAGGATTTAAAGGAAATGGGAACTTCCTGGGAGGGTGTAAAGAGGGAGGCTTTAAGTAGATTAGGTTGGAGGAGGAGCGTGCGTAGCTGTGTTGGCCTCAGGCGGCTTGGTGCTGCAGTGAGTTATTAGTAGTAGTAGTAGTAGTATGGTATACCAGATAAATACATTAAGGTTATTTGTGCTATGATTGAGAATAAAGTTTCTGCCGTTAAGGTAGAAATTAAGGTTAGCAGCTGGTTTTGTATTAAATCAGGAGATAATTTGTGTTGTACGGGGTTGTGTTCAATCTCCCTTTATATGGATCAATTTCATAAACTTTGACCTAATGAGTACAGCAAGGGTTTGGGGAGAACAGGCAATCAAACGGAGAGTTAAAGCTATCCAGGACTTAGATTTTGCTGATGATTTAGGCCTCCTAGATGACAGTGTGAGAAGAATAATTGAGATTCTAGATGTTTTGCAAATTCAGGGTGTTAGAGTAGGCTTGAAGATTAATGTTACAAGGTAGAATAAACAACAGAGAGTGTTTTCACAGATGAAAAAAGTTTGGAAGAATTGAAAGAGAAGCTTTTTAGCCAAGATTTGAACATTAGATACTACAGTGATAAAAGTGGACAAATATGGCTCTGAAGCATGGGCGCTCCGATCAACGGTCGAAGATTGGTTGTATGTTTTCCTGAAAAATTGCCTACGGAAAGTTTTAAGTACGTTGCTTACTGACCGTACTCAAAGAGTAGACGATACGAAGAGTGTGGTTCAATCCCGCTTTCTACAGCTATAACGAGGGGAAGGTTCAGATGGATAGGGTACGTTCTGCGGATGAAAGATGACAGATTTCCGAAAACTAATCCTTTTCGGGCAAAGGTCTAGGGTTAAATGGGAATCAGATCGTCTGTGGCTGGGAGGATGTCGTAAGAATGTTATCAGGGAAATGAAAACAATTTAGAGGGATGTAAAGAGAGGCTTTTAGTAGATTGGGATGGATTGGCTTGCAATTCGATGTAATTCTTGCTGTCGCTTGTCCCAAACTCTTTGCCTTTGTTGCTTGGGGTGATTGACCATTTTTAACAGTTTCACCTGTGTCTGCTCCCTATTTGATTGATCGTAGTCATTCACTCTAGCTGTATATTTTGTTTAACATCGTATTGATTTGTGATTCGTTGTATATTTTCCTGTCACTTGTCCTCTAATATATTTATCATGGAGACACCTATTTACAACAAAAATGATTAATGCCATGAGAAGCCCAAGCATAGAAAAAACCATTTCAGTGGGAGAGAGGAGTTGCCAGAAGGCTAAGTGGGATTATCAGTAGGGGACATATCTCTACACCAGCAGGCCTGAGGAAGGTGAGCCAGGAGTTGAACAAAAATATATGTTCCCGACTGACAACTAGTCTCAACCGAAATTTAAAAGGAGAGACAGAGAAAATATTTCCCAAAATAAAACCCTGGAGGGTCATCAAGGAAATCAGCACTCCAAGGTGGCGAAGATTTGCTGGAGTAGCACAAAGGAGAGGGAATAGGCCCGGAGTAAGCCTGACTAATATCTTTAATGGTAAGTAGGGGTAAATGGAAACCCCTTCAAAGAAGATGACATCGTCCTTTGATTGGAAACAACGGCGAAATTTAATAAAAAAATTATTCAATACCATTTCATCACTTTTCTTTTGGATGGAAAAAAATTTGTTTTTCTTCTCTGCAGATAGTAGGGCATCGAAACGTCGCAGATTATTGTTTAAGCGCTCATTTTAAAGCACAATACTACATATGCTCATTTTGTCATTAATTGAGAACAGTATTTAAAATTAAAAAAAAAATTACAAGAAAACTTTGTACAAAATTTAACAAATGACGTCATAATAGTAGTATTTTGTAGGAGATCTTTCGTAAAATAGCACAAATAGAAACAAAATATTATTTTTCTAAACAAGGTATAGAAACTATTAAATTGGGTAAAAGGGGCTAATTTAAAGATTATAAGGAGTGGAAAGGTGCATACAGTGTCAATATATATATATATATATATATATATAGTTTTAACAGTATTATATATTCTTTCTTATGAATTTGTTTATATAAAAACATTACCTGTTCATTTCTGGCGGCAACTACAAGAATGTAATTGTTTGTAAGCTCTCCCTCCAATGACTTCTTCAGCACTAAAGCCAATAGTCCATTTTCGGTCATTTTCAATTGAAAATGTCCATAGTCTTTATATAAATTCACTTTATAACTTTCAGTAAATTCAATAATACACAAAGTTGCTGGTACTTCAGTGTCCCTTTCCACTATCAGTGGTTCGGTAAATTCGGGAAATATTGTTGGCCATCGAAATGTAGGTGGGTGTAATTTGGGTGCAATTTCCATCAACCCTTTTTGGAATGCGGCTAGAGTTAATAACAGGCAATATAGTCCCATTTTCTGGTCTATCTAAAATGAAAAAAGCCCTTAAAAACTAGAGATAAATCTAAATATCTTTCATAGTCCAACAAGAAAAGGCATAATTTCGATTTCTAGGCAAGTACAATGTAGCCCTTACTAGGAATCCTTGGATTTGTATCAACCCCAATGAGTGGGTCCAAAATCATCAGAATGATTTGGATCAACCCCAAGTTGCCTTTTATTTTACTTATCTGAGTCAGCCACGATGGTTAAAATACAACAAGAAAATCGATTGAGCAAACTGCAACTTATTTGGGAAGAACTATGATGTCAATTCTTTGAGCTATCTTACTTTGAGCTATCTCCTCTATTACTGCCACTGCTCAGTCCCTGGAGATTTTTAACTTGGCTCTTGCAACTATAGATTCAAGAATGCATTTGATGTGCCAAATACAACCAACACTACTGCTATTGTTATCTGGCTTCTATTGACTAGCATAATCTAATATTATAAACAAAATTTTTAGATTCCAAAGTACTTAGAATTTCTTACAAACTATTTCAAACGGCTCTGTGTCAAGTGACTATGTCAAGTTACTTCTTATTTTGATTCAAAATACATAAGGAAATTTAAGTGTAATATTACCCATCAAAAGCTACGAGCTGGATAAAATTTACTGGATTTTCAAAAAAGGAAGGAAACACCCAAGAAGTCAAGTGATTTCAGTCAAAATAACACAATCTGGGTAGATCAAACAAATGGCATATTGCATAGTTTGCGATATTAATGCCTTTTTATAGGGGAGAGGGACGAGGAATGAAGCTCTTCAGTTATACTCATTAGGCCTTTAGATTCTTTTGAAAAAAGTTGCTATTTAAGAATTTGTACTATGTTGAAACAGGGATTCGAAGGATAAAGTAGCCCTTATGCCTTCCAACTAATTTTAGGCATGCTATGGTGGTTGCAAATCTTATGCCCTTAGCTATTTCTGAGGTATGGCTGAGGGGCTCTTTTGACAAAAATTATGGACGTGGCGTTACTAACTTTGTTCATCATCCAGCTCAGCATTTCGGGAAAGCAATTACGAGTAGAAGTAGTTGCAGTCACAAGTTGTTGCAGTTATTGTCACACGTTGTCATAGTCAAAGCCTCAGGTAGTTCAAACGGCAAGTAGTTGTTGTTGTAAGATGTATAGCCGCAGGTTTATAAAACAGCAGTCACAAGTAGTCGTAGGTGTACGTAGTAGTGGTTTTAGTCGTAGTATCAGTAATTTGAGCAATAGCCCTAAGAGATCAGCCCGTTTGTAGAATATAAGGGATAGGTCTTTTTGGCAGCTGAATGCACACATGGTCTAAATGCCTAGTTAAAATATCCCTCAGTTTTCTAACTTTTTTTTTTATATAAGACCTTTGTCCTTTCTGAACACTACAGGATCAACATTTTCTCAGACCTTTCTCAGTGATAAATCTCGTATGTAAAAAAAAAAAAAAAACAACTAAAATATGAGAATTATAGAAAACTAGCTGTTGTAGCTAGTTTCTTTGTGACTAGCTGTTTGTGAAAACAGCACTTAGTTGGGGGGGGGGGGGCTTTGCGCCCCTTAAGCCCCCCAGTGTGCTTAAGTCGTTACGCACCATATTAGGTACGCGCCATTGTAGTTGTGTCCCTGTGTACCACCTATGAATATAGATAGATGTATGTGTGTGATTTATATTTTATTTTTAGTATTACACGTGTAATACGAAGGCACTTCAGTATACAGCAGTTTTTTTGCAAAAGAATCATTTTTGCATAGCGAAAAGAAAGCAGTTAACTTTGTATCCGCTGGATTCAGGGCTCTTTGTTGCACGTTGGATTCCGAAAAATAAACACGTTGACCATTCTGTAAATGTACCGCTAAGTGAACAACAGCTGGACTACGTTCATGCATCACAAATGAAAGAATTCGCCAAACAGCTTCATTACTGCTTATGTATCATCCAGCCTGATGTTGTACGATTTCGTCGATATCTTTGATTTCGGACTGCAAACCAAAAACTGCCATGTCACTGTCTTTGTTGACGTATTTACATATGTATTTGATTGCCTTTACGGAGTTACAGTGTTCAATGTTTATGTGTGCATTAAATGTTTTTGATAATAATGGGGAATATGGAACAACCCACTGGTTATCTACTTCGATGGTGGCACTGTTACGCTTCTTTATTATCGCTGTTTTATCGCCATCTTCAGTAGATCTTCTTCTATATTGTGGGTAACCATCATTGCCAGTAATTGTGTTGGGTACTAAAAGTCGAGTATATTGCTTCTTGCACCTTCCTTTGGCCATGCATGGTGAATTTTCGTTCAGTGCACCGCAAGATCCATGTATCATATTTTTTACAACAACATCATATAACCCCTTATCGGCATTTTCATCAGGCATTTCAGCGGAAATCACATCATCAATTTTGTTAGAAGTAATTTTATAATGTAGCAAGATTAGTATATGCGAGTGTGGCAGTCCTCGTTTTTGCCATTCCACTGAGTATATTCAGCATCGCACTGACCCAAACACTTCAAGTTTTACTATGTAGTTTATCAGTGATTTCAACTTTTGCCGGAAGACACGGGCCGTAATGTCATGTCTATGAACCGCCAATTGTCCTTGAAGTAAAAGCTGCTGTATCTCGTCCCAAGATTGATTACATGTAAATGTAACAAATATATCTGGACGACCATAGAGACGAACATACGCAATAGCATCTTGAGCATTTTCATGCATATGACGGGGACTGCCAGCATATGACAAAGGTAAAATCGTTAATCTTCCAACGTTTTTGGTTTTACCGTCATTTACAACTGCATCTCGCCAATGTTCAGAGCGGAGCTTGGCCTGATTCAGACGGATAAATAGCAAACGTTCTGATTCAATTTTTACATACATATCAGCGACGTATTGGTGACACAATTGACGGCATTTTAAAATACAATTGTCTTCATCCTGCCGAATCATTTTATAGGAATAATAATGCATTGCACTGCATTTCTTATTCATTTCTTTGTTAATGGCTGGATTTATCAATTTAATATTAAAGGGATAGCCGTCGGCTCCATCCAAAAACGTGATAGGATATTGTAGGGCATCATAGCATCGATGAGTTTCAGCAATTCTTACCAACTGATCGTTTCGCTTATGAAAAATAATATCTTGAAGTAAAAACTGATCACCGATCATAACGATTGCCACTTCGTCGATAGTTGGAGCATTGTATCTACGCACATGTTGACCAGGAGGCGTTTTGTCAGCGGAAATAACAATTTTATGCCCATCAGTAGACATCAAATCGAAGGTTGTTTTGAACAAACGCACTAAGTTATTATTTTCGTTGAAAAGATGTTGCAATTGGGAAACGATTGTCCCTTCAACGTCGGGAGAAATTTCGCAACGTGCATTCACGTTGCGAAACACAGATTGCCTAACACAGATTTTCTATCACTGATGAGGTACAATTGTAAAAATCTTTGATTCTCGCCTGAGAATGGTAGAAGGGACCCTGCTCTATGATAAATTTGTCCTTTTACTTTGAAAGTCGGCATAAATTGATCTGGATTTTTGATTTGGGCACCAAACGACGTCATTCAGAAACATGAGTTATTATTTCTAATCTGTGATAACAAACGCTTAGATTAAGACGTAATTCCTCTAAGAAAAGTCTTCAATGGCTCTGGTGGTGCAGCCAATAGAGGAAGTTTAACTTTTCCTGAGGCGCAACATATTCCTATTGTTTCACCATTGAATTTCAAGGCCTTGCAATAGGGACAAATTTTTGGACATAGTTCCGATTGGAACACATCTAATCAAGCTATAATCATCGACTGGGCTGAACCTGAATGCCAAGCGATAATTTTCAGGTTGCTCTTGTGATTCCTCGGCACGCTTTCTTTTCTTACTTTCTCTATCAGCCGCAAGCCTGTTTTCTTGCAGTTCTTGTGATTCCTCGGCACGCCTTCTTTTTTCACTTTCTCTTTTAGCAGCATGTGTGGTTTCGCGTTGCTCTGGTAGTTCCTCGGTACGCTTTCTGACTTACTTTTTCTATCAGCCGCAAGCCTGTTTTCTTGCTGTTCTTGTGATACCTCGGCACGATTTCTTTTCTTACTTTCTCTATCAGCAGCAAGTTTTTTGGCATAGACTCTTTGAGCAGCTTCCTCGGCTGTTGCCATTGTAGGATCTTCAGTCATTGTAGAATTAAACATTTTTTCGTGAACGAATTTCTTAAATACCTTTAATGACGTCATCGTCATAACAAACATGACGACAACTATCTTCATGACGACATGACATGATTACGTGAAGTCACTCGATAGACACACTGACAACTTATTTATATATATATACTAGCTGTTGGGGTGGCACTTCAAAACATATATATATATATATATATATATATATATATATATATATATATATATAATATATATATATATATATATATATACCTCATGATTCTAATGATTGCCCTTGAGCTTTGTTGATGGTGATTGCTAATCGACGATTCCCTGTGTCACCATCGTCATTTATATATCCCCTGAGCCCCCCTGCATCCCTGTTGTAGTTGCTTCCCTGTGTCCCGGTCGTCATGTCCCGGTGTCCCGGTCGTCATTTGTGTCCCGGTCTGTATATACATTCGTTTTTTGAATTGGTATTTTTTAGGTTTTAGTTTTTTACCTTTTTTTTAGTTTTTTTTCTTTTTTTAGTTTTGTTTTTCTCCCTTATTTTTCATTATTTTTCCGTTTTCATTTTATTTTCTTTTTTAGTTTTTCTTAGCTTTTTAGCTTTTTTAGTTTTTTATTAGTTTTTAGTTTTTTTTCTTTTTAGTATTTTTGTAGTTTTTACCTTTTTTTAGTTTTTGATTTTTTTTTTATGTCCTGGTCGTCATTTATACTCCTTGTGTCCCGGTCGTCATTTGTGTCCCGGTGCTTTGTTGATGGTGATTGCTAATCGAACATTCCTTGTGTCCCGGTCGTCATTTATATTTCCTATGTGCTGGTGTCCCGGTCGTCATTTGTGTCCCGATGTCCCGGTCTGTAATTTCGTCAGTCGAAAACATTATGTCAGTCGACACAGAAACATGACGTCACCTGACAGACAGATCCACAGACAGACAACTTATTTTTATATATATCTATATATATAAAAATAAGTTGTCTGTGGATGGATGGATGGATGTGTCAGGTGACGTCACCTGAAAAAACTGGATCAGGTGACGTCAAAACTGAAAAAACTAAAAAAAGGCAAAAACTACAAAAAAAACTAAAAACTAATAAAAAAATAAAAAAGCTAAAAAACTAAAAAAACTATAAAGGTAAAAACCAATAAAAAACTAAAAAAAAAACTGAAAAAACTAAAAAAAGGCAAAAACTACAAAAAAAACTAAAAACTAATAAAAAAAGTAAAAAAGCTAAAAAACTAAAAAAACTAAAAAAAGGTAAAAAACTAAAAAAAAATAAAAAATAAAAAAAACTAAAAAAAAGGAAAAAACTGAAAAATAAGCTAAAATAAAGGTAAAAACCAATAAAAAACTAAAAAAAAAGGAAAAAACTAATAAATGACGACACTCAAAGAGAAAAAAAAGGCAAAAACTACAAAAAAAACTAAAAACTAATAAAAAAAATAAAAAAGCTAAAAAACTAAAAAAACTAAAAAAAGGCAAAAACTACCAGGACAAAAGGAATGTTCGATTAGCAATCAACAAAGCACCGGGACACAGGGAGTATAAATGACGACCCGGGGGAAACAGGGGGATATAAATGACGACCGGGACAAAAAAACTAAAAAGAAAAAAAAACTAAAAACTAATAAAAAAACTAAAAAATCTAAAAATCTAAATAAGCTAAAAAAGAAAAAAAAAGGAAAAAAATAAAGGAGAAAAACAAAACTAAAAAACGAATGTATATACAGACCGGGACACCGGGATACAAATGACGACCGGGACCCGGGACACAGGGAATATAAATGACGACCGGGACACAGGGACACAACTCCGGTACACCGGGATACAAATGACGACCGGGACACAGGGAATATAAATGACGACCGGGACACAGGGACACAACTACAACGGGGACACCGGGGGAAACAGGGGGATATAAATGACGACCGGGACAAAAAAACTAAAAAGAAAAAAAAACTAAAAACTAATAAAAAAACTAAAAAATCTAAAAATCTAAATAAGCTAAAAAAGAAAAAAAAAAGGAAAAAAATAAAGGAGAAAAACAAAACTAAAAAACGAATGTATATACAGACCGGGACACCGGGATACAAATGACGACCGGGACCCGGGACACAGGGAATATAAATGACGACCGGGACACAGGGACACAACTACAACGGGGACACCGGGGGAAACAGGGGGATGTAAATGACGACCGGGACACCGGGACAGGGAATGGTCGATTAGCAATCACCATCAACAAAGCTCAAGGGCAATCATTAGAATCATGAGGTATAGATCTGAATACAGATTGTTTTCCCATGGACCATTATATGTTGCATGTTCAAGAGTCGGTAAACCTGACAATCTATTTATATGCAAAGACAATGGGACAGCAAAGAATGTTGTATATTCGCAAGTTTTACGTAGTTAAAACCATATATATATATCTATCTATATTCACAGGTGGGACATAGGGACACAACTACAATGGCGCGTAACTATTAGGGCGCGTAACGACTTACGCGCGCGGGGGGGCTTGGGGGGGGCGCGAAGCGCCCCCACCAACTAGGTGTTGGGGTGGCGCGAAGCGCCACCCCAACAGCTAGTATAGATATATAGATAGACTAGCTGTTGGGGTGGCACTTCGCACCAACCCAACACCTAGTTGGTGGGGGCGCTTGGCGCCCCCCCCCAAGCCCCCCGCACGCGTAAGTCGTTACACGCCATATTAGTTACACGCCATTGTAGTTGTGTCCCTGTGTACCACCTATAAATATAGATAGTTTTATATATGTGTCTTGAACTACGTAAAACTTGCGAATATACAACATTCTTGGCTTTCCTATTGGCTGTGCATATACAAAGCCTTATGTACTTATAAAGACGTCATAAGCAAACGCTCTTTTTAAAAACAAACAAACATTCATACACACAACTTGTTTTTATATAGATAGATAGATAGATAGATACAATACAAATTAACTGCGTAAATCTTGCGAATATATAACATTCTTCCCTGTCCAATTGTCGGTGCATATAAATAGATTTTCAGGTTTACCGACCCTCGAACATGTGACGTATAATTGTCCATGGGAGAAACAATCAGTAATAAAATCTGTACAACATTTTTCTACTGATTGAACTTGAGCTTTGTTGATGGTGATTGCAAATGCTACTCGAATTGGGAATTACAATCTTTAAAATTGAAAAGGCAGATCCGTTGGAATCATGGGAATGCAAGGAATAAGAATAGCCTCACCCTCAAAAGGGCGTGTCAAGATTGTGGCCTCTATCAAGTTTTCCATTGTTTTTTACGGCAAGTCGCGTGCCATTGCAAAACTTTGGTGGGTTGATATTTCTTAACAGTATTATTGGTACGCCTATTTTTAGGTGTAGCACGTGTGGTACAAACCCTGAAAGATCCACGGAATTTAAAAATTCAGATGGATAATTAACCGCCTCATTTGGTTCCGAAACTGTGTCGACTGACTTGTAAAGGACTTCCTAGTCTAGAATCTTGGTGAAAACAATATTGTTGATTTCGTGGACGTCCATATTTTTGGGTGCAAGAATCGCTCTTTCACTTAGCCATTAATTATTTTTATAATTGTTTAGAATATTCGGAAATACTTTTTCAATCAATTCATTTTTGGACGTCACTAAATTAAAGAATTCAGCAGGTAGTTGTATACGTCCTGAAATTGAGCCTACTGGGAGCTTTCTGTTTCCAATTGCCAGCAATTGATCTGAAAATGTTTTGACCAGAGTCATCGTTTTGCAATCAGACACGCATATTTGTAGTTAATTTTAATGTTTTTACGTGTGCCCATAAATTAGAACTTTTCAGGTCATAAATTAGAACTAATTCATTTCGTCTCCAGGGGTTGATCTAGGTATTATAGGTAATGTTTGCCTAAAATCTCCCACATGCAATATTAAAGTGCTGCCAAAGGGTTTCGAATTCCCTCGCAAATCTTTCAAACATTGATCCAGAGCCTCGAGTGATTTTTTGTGTGTCATTGTGCACTCGTCCCAAATAATAAGTTTGCATTGCTGCAATACTTTACCCATCCCAGATGATTTGGAAATATTGCACGTGGGAGTTTCTGTAGAATGCAAATTCAGAGGCAATTTCAAAGCGGAATGAGCAGTTCTTCCACCAGGCAGCAACGTTGCGGCTATTCCGGACGATGCCATTGCCAACGCTATATCATTTTTTGATCGAATTGATGCCAGAATCAGTTTTATCACGAAAGTTTCACCAGTACCTCCTGGCGCATCCAAAAAGAAAATTTCTCCAACGTTATTATCGACACAGTGCATTATCGTATCATAAATGTTTTTTTTCGACGTTAACTTGGGAATGTTTATTTGTACATACGACAATAGATCACTTGTACAGTAACTTTTTTCACGATCCAATTCTATACATGTTGAAACAGCAGCGGTACGATTAGGTGAAGGCATTCCCAAATCATGAAGAATTTTGTTTGCCATACATACGCACAAATATTCTATATTAACTGAAGTGTAGTTATAAATTTCTTATGTAAAATCAAAAGTCATGTCTGATGTCTCTAACCGTTTTCGATGGAGTATATCTTCGGGTATTTTTGATTTATATTTTTCCCATAACTCTGTAGGAGCTGATGGAGAGCAAGTTGTTAGTATGATGCCAAACGATGCACGAATTTGACTTGGAGTTGACGTTTGGCACGCGTCATTGATGCAGTTGTCCCAGTGTTGGTCATTTTCTAATAAATTCATAGCTTGGCATTCACTACGGTAAGTGTCATGTATAGTACCGTTTACAGTTCTCAAATACTCAAAGGACGTCGGACCGGGTGAATTCACCAAAAGCAGGCGTAGAAGGAAGCATTCATGTTGATTGGGGTGAACGGTGTAAAGTCTTTAATGTTTGAAGATGATAGGTTGGCCGTCGACTGACTTACCCTGTTTTCGACGTTCAAATACTTTATTTTTAGTATTCTACCTGTAATACGAAGGCACTTCAGTATACAGCAGTTTTTTTGCAAAAGAATCTTTTTTGCACAGCGAAAAGAAAGCAGTTAACTTTTTATCCAGTGAATTCAGGGCTCTTTTTTGCACGTTGGATTCGGAAAAATAAACACGTTGACCATTCTGTAAATGTATCGCTTAGTGAACAACAGCTGGACCACGTTCATGTATCGGAAATGAAAGAATTCACCAAACGGCTTCATTACTGCTTATATATCTTTCAGCCTAATATTGTGCGATTTGGTCGATATCTTTGATTTCAGACTGCAAGCCAAAAGCTGCCATGTCACTGTCTTTATTGACTTATTTACATATGTATTTGATTTCCTTTATGGAGTTACAGTATTCATCGTTTATGTGTGAATTAAATGTTTTTGATAATAATGAGGAATATGGAGCAACCCACTGGTTATCTACTTCGATGGTGGCACCGTTGTGCTTCTTTATTATTGCTGTTTTACCGCCATCTTCAGTAGATCTTCTTCTATATTGTGGGTGACCATCATTGCCAGTAATTTTGTTGGATACTAAATGTCTAGGATATTGCTTTGTGCACCTTCATTTGGCCATCCATGGTAAATTTTCGTTCAGTGCAACGCAAGGTCCATGTATCATATTTTTTTACAACAATATCATGTAACCCCTTATCGACATTTTCATCAGGTATTTCAGTGGAAGTCACATCATAAATTTCGTTAGAAGTAATTTTATAATGTAGCCAGATTAGTATATGTGCGTGTGGCAAACCTCGTTTTTGCCATTCCACTGAGTACATCCAGCATCACACTGACCCAAACACTTCTAGTTTACTATGTAGCTTATCAGTGATTTCAACTTTTGCCGGAAGACACGGGCCGTAATGTTATGTCTATGAACCGTCGATTGTCCTTGAAGTAACAGCTGCTGTATCTCATGCCAAGATTTATTACATGTAAATGTAATAAATAGATCTGGACGACGATAGAGACGAACATACGCAACAGCATCTTGAGCATATTCATGCGTTTGACGGGGACTGCCAGCATATGACGAAGGTAAAATCGTTAATCTTCCAATGTTCGTTGTATTACCGTCATTTACAACTGCATCTTTCAAATGAATGCATTGTTCAGAGTTGAGCTTTGTCTGATTCAGACAGATAAATAGCAAACGTTCTAATTCAATTTTTGCATGCATATCAGCGACGTATTGGTGAAACAATTGATGGCATTTTAAAATATAATTGTCTTCATCCTGCCGAATCATTAGTCTGTTGGAATAATAATGCACTGCACTGCATTTCTTATTCATTTCTTTGTTAGTGGCTGGATTCATCAATTTAATATTAAAGTGATAGCCGTCGGCTAAATCCTAAAAAAATGATAAGATATTGTAGGGCATCGTAGCATCGATGAGTTTCAGCAATTCCTACCAACTGAGCGTTTCGATTATGAAGAATAATATTTCGAGGTAAAAACTGATCACCGACCATAACGATTACCAGTTCGTCGATAGTTGGAGCATTGTATCTATGCACATGTTGGCCAGGAGGCGTTTTGTCAGCGGAAATAACAATTTTATGCGTATCAGTAGGCATCAAATCGATAGCTGTTTTGAACAGACACACTAAATCATTATTTTCGTGGAAAAGATGTTGCAATTGGGAAAAGATTGTCCTTCCAACGTTGGGAGAAATTTCGCAACATGCATTCAATTCAGAACTTCTATCACTGATGAAGTACAATTGTAAAAATTTATGATTCTCGCCTGAAAATGGTAGAAGGGACCCTGCTCTATGATAAATTTGCCCTTTTACTTTGAAAGTCGGCATAAATTGATCTGGATTTTCAACTTGGGCACTCAAAGACGTCATTTGGAAACACGAGTTATATTTTGTGATCTGTGATAAAAACGCTTATATCCTGACGTAGTTCCAGTAAGCAAAGCCTTCAATGGCTCTGGCGGTGCAGCCAATAGATGAAGTTTAACTTTTCCTGAGGCACAACACATTCCCATTGTTTCACCATTGAATTTCAAGGCCTTGCAATAGGAACAAATTTTAGACATAGTCCCGATTTGAACACATCAACTCAAGCTATAATCATCGACTGGCCTGTACCTGAATGCCAGGCGATAATTTTCAGGTTGCTCTTATGATTCCTCGGCACGCTATCTTTTCTTACTTTCTCCATCAGCCGCAATCCTGTTTTCTTGCTGTTCTTATGATTCCTCGGCACGCCTTCTTTTGTCACTTTTTCTTTTAGCAGCAAGTCTGGTTCCGCGTTGCTCTTGTGATTCCTCGGCACGCTTTCTGTTCTTACTTTCTCTATCAGCCACAAGCCTGTTTTATTGCTGTTCTTGTTATTCCTCGGCACGCCTTCTTTTTTCACTTTCTCTTTTAGCAGTATGTCTGGTTTCGTGTTGCTCTTGTTATTCCTCGGCACGCTTTCTTTTCTTAGTTTCTCTATCAGCAGCAAGATTTTTGGCATAGACTCTTTGAACAGCTTCTTCGGCTGTTTACATTGTAGGTTCTTCAGTCATTTTACAATTAAACATTTTTTCTGTCTTAAATACCTTTAGCGACATCAACATCGTATGACGACATGACAACCTGATGACATGACGTCACTCGACACACAGACACACAGACAACTTATTTTTATACTAGCTGTTGGGGTGGCGCTTCGCGCCACCCCAACACCTAGTTGTGGGGGCACTTCGCACCCCCCCCAAGCCCCCCCGCGCGCGTAAGTCGTTACGCGCCATAATAGTTACGCGCCATTGTAGTTGTGTCCCTATGTCCCACCTGTGAATATAGATAGATATATATATATATATATATATATATATATATATATATATATATATATATATATATATAATATATATATATATATATATATATATATATATATGGTTTTAACTACGTAAAACTTGCGAATATACAACATTCTTTGCTGTCCCATTGTCTTTGCATATAAATAGATTGTCAGGTTTACCGACTCTTGAACATGCAACATATAATGGTCCATGGGAAAACAATCTGTATTCAGATCTATACCTCATGATTCTAATGATTGCCCTTGAGCTTTGTTGATGGTGATTGCTAATCGACCATTCCCTGTCTCGGTGTCCCGGTCGTCATTTACATCCCCCTGTTTCCCCCCGGTGTCCCCGTTGTAGTTGTGTCCCTGTGTCCCGGTCGTCATTTATATTCCCTGTGTCCCGGTCGTCATTTGTATCCCGGTGTCCCGGTCTGTATATACATTCGTTTTTTAGTTTTGTTTTTCTCCTTTATTTTTTTCCTTTTTTTTCTTTTTTAGCTTATTTAGACTTTTAGATTTTTTAGTTTTTTTATTAGTTTTTAGTTTTTTTTCTTTTTAGTTTTTTTGTCCCGGTCGTCATTTATATCCCCCTGTTTCCCCCGGTGTCCCCGTTGTAGTTGTGTCCCTGTGTCCCGGTCGTCATTTATATTCCCTGTGTCCCGGTCGTCATTGTATCCCGGTGTACCGGTCTCTATATACATTCGTTTTTAGTTTTGTTTTTCTCCTTTATTTTTTTCCTTTTTTTTCTTTTTTAGTTTATTTAGATTTTTAGATTTTTTAGTTTTTTTATTAGTTTTTAGTTTTTTTTTCTTTTTAGTTTTTTTGTAGTTTTTACCTTCTTTTTAGTTTTGTTAATTTTTTTTTTTACTTATGTCCTGGTCGTCATTTATACTCCCTGTGTCCCGGTGCTTTGTTGATTGCTAATCGAACATTCCTTTTGTCCTGGTCGCTTTCTCTTTGAGTGTCGTCATTTATTTTTTTCTTTTTTAGTTCTTTTAGTTTTTACCTTTTTTAGTTTTTTTTAGTTTTTTAGATGAAAATTTTTTTTAGTTTTTTCCTTTTTTTCTTTTTAGTTTTTTATTGGTTTTTACCTTTATGTTAGCTTGTTTTTCAGTTTTTTCCTTTTTTTTAGTTTTTTTTTATTTTTTATTTTTTTTTTAGTTTTTTACCTTTTTTTAGTTTTTTTAGTTTTTTTTAGTTTTTTTAGTTTTTTAGCTTTTTTACTTTTTTTATTAGTTTTTAGTTTTCTTGTAGTTTTTGCCTTTTTTTAGTTTTTTCAGTTTTTTTTTAGTTTTTTATTGGTTTTTACCTTTATTTTAGCTTATTCTTCAGTTTTTTCCTTTTATTTAGTTTTTTTTTAGTTTTTAGTTTTTTTAGTTTTTTACCTTTTTTAGTTTTTTTAGTTTTTTTAGTTTTTTTAGCTTTTTTATTTTTTTTATTAGTTTTTAGTTTTTTTTGTAGTTTTTACCTTTTTTTAGTTTTTTAGTTTTTTAGCTTTTTATTTTTTTTATTAGTTTTTAGTTTTTTTTGTAGTTTTTGCCTTTTTTTAGTTTTTTCAGTTTTGACGTCACCTGATCCAGTTTTTTTCAGGTGATGTCACCTGATCCACGATCCACAGATCCACAGACAACTTATTTTTATATATATAGATAGTTTTTTTTTTACTTATGTCCTGGTCGTCATTTATACTCCCTGTGTCCCGGTGCTTTGTTGATTGCTAATCGAACATTCCTTTTGTCCTGGTCGCTTTCTCTTTGAGTTTCGTCATTTATTTTTTTCTTTTTTAGTTCTTTTAGTTTTTACCTTTTTTAGTTTTTTTTAGTTTTTTAGATGAAAATTTTTTTTAGTTTTTTCCTTTTTTTCTTTTTAGTTTTTTATTGGTTTTTACCTTTATTTTAGCTTATTTTTCAGTTTTTTTCCTTTTTTTTAGTTTTTTTTTATTTTTTATTTTTTTTAGTTTTTTACCTTTTTTTAGTTTTTTTAGTTTTTTTAGTTTTTTAGCTTTTTTACTTTTTTATTAGTTTTTAGTTTTTTTTTGTAGTTTTTGCCTTTTTTTAGTTTTTTCAGTTTTTTTTTTAGTTTTTTATTGGTTTTTACCTTTATGTTAGCTTATTTTTCAGTTTTTTCCTTTTTTTTAGTTTTTTTTAGTTTTTAGTTTTTTTAGTTTTTTACCTTTTTTTAGTTTTTTTAGTTTTTTTAGTTTTTTAGCTTTTTTATTTTTTTTATTAGTTTTTAGTTTTTTTTGTAGTTTTTGCCTTTTTTTAGTTTTTTTAGTTTTTTAGCTTTTTTATTAGTTTTTAGTTTTTTTTGTAGTTTTTGCCTTTTTT